>NC_133485.1:13058408-13061694 GCF_025370935.1 Choristoneura fumiferana
AGCGTCTTTGTTTACACTTTTCATAAATTGGATTGACAAAAACCATAGTTACTCATACTAAGTGTACTTACATTAAAATGGCCATAATCTTTCCCTTTCTCGTACTCTGAATCCGGAATCCCCACAGTCGGCTTCAAGGGTTCATACTCATCGGAAACCCCACTGTCTGTTGATTCAGGGGAAGGGAGCGCATTCATGTAGCCCTTGGGGGGATGCGATTTGTGCACGCAGTAGTCACCAGTAAAAGGGTTCTGGTAGGCTACTACACTTCTGAAAAGTTAAACGTAATGTCAGTGTTTAGAAGTTCATGAAGAAGATTGACCAAAGGCAGCTGTTTATTAACCAATCACCAGTAATGAATAGTGATGTGGTAAAAGTAGATCGTGTTTTAAGGGCGGTAAATAAGGAATTACGAACGAGAGTCTACTAGAAGCCCGAAGTCGAAGAGTGGAGGGTTTAATGAATCGATGTTCGTGTCCTTGGGTTTCATTTAGAGGATTGCAACGTTAGCCTGCATGTTTCGACACTGTTTACGAGCAAGTGTGATGAATGAAAAGTTTGTAATATGTCAATCATCCGGAGTTTATGGGTCGGTGGCCGATCGTAAAATCCGCCAGATCACGAAATTCTTAGGCATAACATGAAATGGCGCCATTTCATGATATGCCTAAAACTTGGCCAGGCATATCACGATGTGACTGAGAAACAATACGGCTAATCGATTAGAGCAACGCATTCGTCGAAATTCCTAGCCTACACATACCGGGCACATCGTGATATGCCGGAAAAAAGAAAAATTTAGGTACGACGAGCGAAGCGGGGAGTGGTTAGTATGAATTGTAACCACAACGCACGAGCTGAGCGAGCGAAGCGAGCGTGCCGCGGCAGTGGCCAGCGAAGTGCTAGAACCGATAAGTATGGCGACGTTTCATGATATGCCTAAGAATTTAATAATCTGACTAAACGTCACTAGGCAAATCGGTAACCGGTAAGTTTTGAACGATATGGCGGTTGTCCCTTAGCCAATTCATGAAATGGCGCGATTTTACGATATTCCTAGGAATTTCGTGATCTGGTGAGTTCTACGATCGGCCGCCGACATATGTAGCTGTAATGTGTAACTGGCCACTCACAAAAAAAAACAAAATTAAAATTATTCCAAATTATTCTCTTTGTTTTTTCCTGACATTCGCTCTATTATTTGGCAAGGCGTGACAATAAGAACTGCTATTGTTTTTATCCTTGTGATTTATTTTCCGTTCATACATACAATAATGCTTCTCTTCCATCGATCGAAGAGGTAGGCAAAGACTTTTTGTTTCCACCTGCTACAATGCGTCAGCAATACCATACTTCGCGTACTCGGTTTTACACGCTCACCTAAGGTAGCAATCTATAATTGATTTTTGACAGTATAATGGATAAAAATCAAATAGTTAAATTTATATATTACATCTAAACCGAGTATTACTACTTACTGGCTTCAAATATTTAATCGAACGTAGAATACCTTATTTTTTATTCAAATTTAAATAGAGAACGGACCGCCGCTTTGTGGTTTAGGTTATTATTTGAATAATTTTGGCGCCATTTAGTGCCGCAAAAAGTCTTTAAGCGATTGCTTCATATAAAAACAACGGGGAAAAATAAAAGTTGTGATAAATCTACAAGAAAAGTAATACTAAAACTTCGCGACAAGAATTGGTCGTATAAACACATAGCCGATCATCTGCAATGTTCAAAAACTATGGTTTTCCACGCCATAAAGCATTTTGCTACGTATCAAACTACTTCAAATGTTCCGCGTGTACCTAGACAAAGAAAGTCATCTCGTCGAGATAATCGAAATATCGTTCGTTTGGCAAAACAAAATTCTTTTAAAGGGTCTAATGAGTTGAGAAAAGAATATTTTGGCGAAAACAACCCTTCAGCAATCTTGGCACGCAGTATTCGAATGCGTTTGGTAGAAGAAAAGTTGCACGGAAGGATAGCAAGGAAGGTGCCTATGTTGAAACGGTGTCATAGGCAAGCCCGGCTTGCATTTGCAAGAAGATATGTAAACTGGACAGTCAGACAGTGGAAAAACGTTTATTTTTCTGACGAGACAAAAATAAATAGGGTATGTTCTGATGGCAAACGATATGTAAAACGGCCTCCAAATAAAGCATTCGACCCAAAGTACACAAAAGTAACTTTAAAGCATGACGGGGGAAATGTAAAAATTTGGGATGTTTTTCTGGACATGGTGTTGGACCTGTTAGGCTGATAGAACGAAACATGGATCAATTTC
The DNA here is from genome assembly GCF_025370935.1 of Choristoneura fumiferana. Taxonomy (NCBI): domain Eukaryota; kingdom Metazoa; phylum Arthropoda; class Insecta; order Lepidoptera; family Tortricidae; genus Choristoneura; species Choristoneura fumiferana. The sequence continues at coordinate 13,060,699 of NC_133485.1, forward strand.
AATACAAAAACATACTGGAAGAAACAATGTTACCATATGCTGAAGGCGTGCTTCCGGTTATTTGGACATTCCAGCACGACAATGATCCCAAGCATACTCTCACATCGCAATCAGTTTCTGTCTTAGATTGGCCAGCCAACAGCCCCGATCTTAACCCAATAGAGCATCTTGGTGCGAAGTCAAGAAAAAGTTTCAAATCGACAGTGTGGCAATTTAAGAGAACTGTATGACGTATTCTTAGAAGAATGGAACTCTATCTCTCTTGCGAAATGTCAAAAATTGATAGATTCAATGCCTCGCCGGTGTAAGGCAGTAATAAAAAGCCGTGGACATGCTACTAACTATAATTTTAGTTAAAATGTATTACATTGCTTTTTTTTCTGTACAAACTTCACGTTAGTGTGATTTAGTTAATCTAAGTTTCAAATAAAAAACTTTCGAACAGTTAAAGAATCGTTCTTAATTATTTGTCCAGCTTCATTACTATTTTGAATTTGTTACTAAAGAGAATAAAAACAAATTTGTAAAAAAATGACAGTAATTTTATTCTTTATTCTAAATCCCGTTTGCTCTATTCATGTGGCTATTTCATAACGTAACTAGTTACTTCTAAGAAGGACCCACGACTACACATGACATGATTTAGTTAAAAATAATCTGGAACTTCAAATCGTTCTTAATTACATGGCCACCACTGTATTTTCCGTTCATACATACAATAATGCTTCTCTTCCATCGATCGAAGAGGTAGGCAAAGACTTTTTGTTTCCACCTGCTACAATGCGTCAGCAATACCATACTTCGCGACATCGGTTTTACACGCTCACTCTAAGGTCATTCAATCTATAATTGTTTTTTTGACAGTCATAATGGATGAAAAGTCTTATACATATAAAAGGTTGTGATAATTAAAAGAGATTCTAGTACAGAAACATTCTTTGAATGTAATGCTTTCGTATACCTAAGTAGATTTTGCTTAAAAATTTAATCGACGTA
>NC_133485.1:13072166-13100107 GCF_025370935.1 Choristoneura fumiferana
TCACACTGCGTAGTACATTTTTAAAATCTACTTCTAGGGTAATTGACATAGTATAGAAGATAAATAAATCTGATGTCGTGTAATATTACGATTACCTAAGTATATAAGTAAACTTATTTTTGTCTTTAATGTTTTCTCATAAGTCATGTTTTCAATTTGTTTGTTACTTGTTTTTTACAGTACAAATATTATTGTAAGTAGTGTAGCCCCTGTCACAAATAAAAATCATGAGTCAACATATATTAAGCCATTATCCAATTTCGATAGTAATTTCACTGAATTAAAACATCCAGAACCCAACTCCAAAACAAAAGGACTCTGCACTGAAAGATTTAATCTGGGAGCCAGTTAATAAGGAAAGTGAAGACCCCAGTATCTGCACATAACAAAGAAGCCCGTATGAAGGGAACCCTCTCGGAGAAAGACGCATTTTCTGGGAACAATTCTTAAAAAGTACTCTGAAATGGCCATCCATGGCGTTGTTAAATCCCGAATCAATTCATGAAGAATTATAAAAACAAAAGTACATGATATTTTAATTTTTGCTTTTCTGACTAGCAGAACGCGTTATATTTCAAACGAGATAGGTTATGTACCTACCTACTATTAATTAATAATAAGTATTGTCTGCCTGTGACAAGCCGTGGTGACCTAGTGGTTTGACCTATCGCCTCTCAAGCAGAGGGTCGTGGTTCAAAAACCCCGCTCGCACCTCTGAGTTTTTCGAAATTCATGTGCGGAAAACATTTGAAATTTACCACGAGCTTTGCGGTGAAGGAAAACATCGAGGAAACCTGCACAAACCAGCGAAGCAATTCAATGGTGCGTTGTGAAGTGTCCAATCCGCACTGGGCCCGCGTAGGAACTATGGTCCAAGCCCTCTTGTATGAGAGGAGGCCTGTGCCCAGCAGTGGGACGTATATAGGCTGGATGGATGATTGTCTGCCAATGAAGTACCCTGAAAATAAGTTTAAAAAAATCAAAAACATTATAAGCTGACTTACTTTCATTGTTAACAAAAGTACATAACCGTACCAAATTTCAATTAGAAAATGGAAATTCGATCCGCAATACTTGACCAAAACGAACAAATATTGCAATTTAAATAAAAGTTTGTAACTTCCAATTATTATGAAAGAATCCCACAATATTCAATGTAATAATAATAACATAATAATAGATTTTTATTCACCATCACAAACAAAAATACAATACAAGACAGATAACATTATGAAGTGAGGCAAAATGGACAAAGACTCAGCGAGTCGCTGGTTTCAGTCTCCAACCAAACTAAAACTAACTAAAAACTATACTTACTACAGTGCGCTGACACAACGACAGCATTACAACAAAGTATCCGGGTAGCTGTTATATTAAGTGAATTGACTCATTGTAAAACTTTTTCGCAGAAAATGTCATAGTGCATCGCAGTGCCTAACACGGAAAACCATTACGACACTTACTTTGAATACGTTCTACTACAGTCAGGAATCAATTGGTATTTTGTATAAACATTATACAAAGTAAAGTTCACTACCAAACAATTAGTTCCTACGAACCTAGGTAATGCAAATTTCACTGCCATAAAAGCAGACCTTCTCAAAGTAGCTCCTGCTAATGAACAAACTACGAACTCGACAAAGCTAAGACAAAGAGCTGTATCTACATCACATTATGTTGCGTAAATCAAATCTCAAAGTGCGATACGCGCTTTATACTGCGATAAATAAATAAATAAATAAAGAATATTTCAATTAGATTAAATAAATAAATAAAACGCTACCTATTTTTCAGGATAAAAATGACTGTCGTAGAAACTGAATCGCGTGTCAGAGGCCTTTTCGCTGCAAATGCCATGATGATATTTCATACATCTACGAAAGAAATCATCGCGAAATTGATTGTGATATTGGTACAGTCAAGTGCAAAGATATCGACACGGCCAAAGTTACAAAAATATGTACACACGACTTTATGTACTTAACATTAAGTCGTGTATACTTCTCAATCTCTATCTTAGCATTTTGTAGGTACGTTTCAGTTTCGTCGACTGTATAAATTTTGTATTTGATATTCCGTTTCCGATTCCGTTATAAATACAAAAAATATTGAAACATCTGTGGTTTCTCGGACCCAAAATCGTGTCCGAAAATTAATGGAGTTCAATAAGTTTTAGAAACCCTGGTACGGATAAACTTAAACTAACGAACCTAAGTTAAAGTTGATAACGCAACAGGTACCTACAGCAGTGGCGTATAATTAAGTGGCCAACTTAGTTGGTCATTCCTGAACACATCAAACGCTGAGTGTACGCAGCAGTAGTCGCTTAACCACTGTGATAATCCTTAACTGTCATTGTACAATTGTATAAATTTTCATCACTTTTATTTTATTCTGACGTTTAAAAATAGAGTAAACTGCTTGCTGTTTGCACTACTCGAGCTATGGAAATTATTCTGTAGTTAAAAGTCTATTAAGGACCAAGCTGTAAAAAAGTAGGTGTTAAGGATTTTAATCGATTCAAATTTCAAAATTAGTTGATTAACTTCGCTTAAATCTAGCTATTTTTAACTTTCGAGAAACCCACATTCGACAAGTTGTTTCAAGTGGCGACATCTGTGTATCTTGCTTTAAAGTACTAGCAATATAACAGCCACGCTAGCTACGTTTCTGTAGGTAGCACGCCTAGTAGTTCACTAAATCACTATAAGCTAATAGATGGGTTTCTTGCCATTTTTTTTAATTTATCACGCTTATTATACTTTTTAATATAATTAACATTTTTTCATCACTTAAACTCTGAAAGTAGGTTGCATTTAACTTGAAATCCTATTGTAAATTCCTAGTAAAAAAATTGCCGGTAAAGTGGCATGGGACCTATTTATAAAAATAACAAGTAATAACTCAAAAATAGCACTAGAAAGTGCTGAAAGATTACCTATACTGAATTTAAAATATGAGTAGAATACTATAAAATTAAAGCTCTACATATTCAACCCAGCTAGTTCAATGGCTAAGCACTGGAATTCACAGGGACCTCATTTATAAGCTCATGAATTAGAATTGAATAATATTAGAAAAATGAATTTTAATTTTGACTTTAATTTTGATTGTAATTTTGATGTATTTTATTTATTTTGATTAGTAATTTTGATGATAATTTTATTTCTTTGTGTTACTACCCTTTTAAATGAGATTACATGTTACTAACAATCTATGGACCCTGTCTGCAATAAACGTTTATTATTATTATATATTCTTGTATATACCTATGTACAGTCGAACCATTTGATTCTTAACCCACCATAGAACGTTCTCACCGTAAGTGTCATAATAAATTACCTTGTCAAGCAACGCGATGTCACTATGACTTTTCTACGAAAAGGTTCCACAGTGGGTCACGATTCAGTTGTTCGAGTGTACATATTTATGAGTTTGTAGTTTTGTAGCAATACAAAGACATTTACCTTACAAACCGGCCAGCGTGTCGGACACGCCCGAAATAGGTTCTGTAGCCATTACGAAAAAATTAAGTAATATTTTTCTAGGATTTCGTATTTTATACGGAATCTTCCAAGTTTAGGTAAATTTTATACCTTAGGTGCTATTTACTCTAAACTACTAATAATTCCCAAGAAAACTTAGCCGTTATAGTTTTCCTTGAAAGTTTGATGTATTTACTACCATCCTGATTTTTTTTTAATTTTTCCACCCGCCGGCTTAGATTTTAGAGGGGGACGCTCGATTTTATTGAAAATTTGCACTTTAAAGTTAAATATTTCGCAAACAAATCACTGCATCGAAAAATCGTCTTAGCAAACCCCTAATGGCTTTAAAAGACCTATCCAACAATATACCACACTATAGGGTTGGATGAGAAAAAAAAAACACCCCCATTTTACGTCTATGTGAGTACTTAGGTACCCTAAAAAAAATGTTTTTTTTTAATTTTATTGTACAATTTTGTCGGCATAGTTTACACTTATATCCGTGCAAAATTACAGCTTTCTAGCATCGATAGCCCCTGAGCAAAGTCGCGGACGGACAGACAGTGGCGAAACTATAAAGGATCCGTTTTTGCGATTTTGGCTTCGGAACCCTAAAAATTTACTACCTACGTCAAAATTCGTGAGACAGCGCAATTATACCGCTACCTAAGTTGATAAGTAATTTTTTTTATAGAGACATAGTCTTGCGTTTGACCATTTCGATATGTCTTAGACGAGGCAACTAGCTTTTAATTATTGTTGCTGAGTATCCTGTACTTAAATTTCATTTTCTATTTTCCATTGTTTAGAAAATATAGCCCTTACTCTATCTCGCCATAAAAAATTGCCCATGTACCTACTTTGGACAACTTGTTTCAATAGAATATTCTATTAATTGCCTGTGAACTCCTCAGCGTGCCAATATTATAAATACGTAATTATAGCGCATAAAATATGACTATTTAATTTGAATTAAATAAAACTATACGGTCGTTTATACATGACCAATTAAAATCCAACAGTAATTATAGATCTTCTTCTTCTTGCAGTGCCTCTCCACTACTGGAGGTTGGCTGGCAGCTCCGCATATCTCTCCTTATCTCTCGCCAGAGAAAACAGTTCAAAACAAATAGTAATTATAGATGCCTACCCACAATTTAATTAGAAATTGAATGAGCTTTTGTTTGTGAGTTTATGTATATTTTTGAGTTCGTCCGATTTCTGGGTTTTAAGTAGTACATGGTAAACATGAAGCAGGTGATACATCAAATGCATAGGCCTTAATTTAAAGTTTAAATTAATTGATATGTTGAATGTTAAATTTAAAGAAATCAGAAATAATGTAGACACACTACTTTTAAAATTAATGACTTCATTTCCCAGCGATAACATCCGACTTAGTGTTCGGTCTTAAGTACATTAGTTTATCGGATATAGTTAACTATACAAAATCGATAAAAACGTACTTAACGTAATTAAAATAAATTAAAAATCATCCAATAGACAATTCGAAATATAATTTTAAAATATTTCTAATTAATTGAACCCTTTCGATCTCGCGCATTTTGCCGATAAATACAGGAGAATCCAAGTTAAAACACATATTTCATATGAAGACTTCGGAATGCTATTTGATCAAAAGAGCTATCTAGTCTAAAATACTAGAATTACTACCCAGAATTACTCAATTATTTACAATTCCGTTCTAAACGGTACACTGAATTTATTGTTAAGTTTCAAATTATTTTCAGTGCTTGCTTAGTTTAAAATGCTGTAGGAACATACGAACAACCTCTTATGATGGACACGGTGTCGACAGTATATTGTTTGTTCGACTAGCGTACTTTGCCATCAAAACTGACAGCATAGTATTTTTATCTAAACCAATAAAAAACAGAAATTATCGGAGGTTTTTTCTTGTTCGTTTGGGATGCTAAAGATAAAATAATACATATTATAATAAAATGGTATGTAACTAAAACTTAACTATAATCTACTTAAAAACGCTGCACCACACAGCAACAAGGCGGATCTGGGGGGTCATAGGGAACATGAACCGCCTCCCCCCCCGCGCCCTGGCCTGTGCTGGGTCTACAGTAGATATTTTTTCTTAACGCAATGATTTTACATGTAAAATTGATATCCGTCTGCGACAAAAAAAGGTGACTTGATTTGATTATTTATTAAGGTTTTTTTTAAATAAATAAGTTACCATTTTTTATTTACGAAAAAGTAACTAGAATTTGATCATATGCCCCCTCTCCGTCTGCTGGATATAAAGCCTAGATCCACCCTTGCTCAGCGACATTGTTATAGGTAAGTGGTATATAAATATAAAAAAAGAAGAAAGAAGGTAAGGTCTTTTTTCTGAAATATATTTTACCATAAGGAACTCTAAAAATCCATTTACCAACTTTATTATTTATTAATACCTTCGGTAGGTTGCTAGTTTGACGGCTTAACACAGTTTATTTCAGTTGGCCTTGAATTAAAATAATGCAGTCTTTTCCAGTTAAAGTTTGATTGCCGGATAGTACTGACATGGTACTAACCTATAAAACTGATTTTTAAAAATTCGACAGATTACAATTAATTGACCCAAAACCGGCGTCAGGATTGTGTAAAAACCTACGTTGAAATTTGAATACGCTTATTTTTTAACCCCCGACGCAAAAAGAGGGTGTATTAGTTTGCTAGTTCACTTGTTACATTTAACAAAATTTAATCAAACGCTGAAAGAAAAATAATCCAAGTAGGATATAATTTTTACTTTATGGTGAAGACTAAAAAAGTGCACACCTGTTAAAGCTGCGTTAGCAGGTAGTTAAAATTACCATTAACTTTTTCCATTTGACACGAAAATTAATCATACATTTGTATGGATAATTTTCGTGTCATAATGGAAAAAAAAAATTAGTAATTATAAATACTTGCTGACGCAGTTAACAGGTGGCAACTTTTTTGTCTTCACCCTTTATACTTACCATTAACAGACATTAAATATAGGCTTTGAGTTTGGTTCAAAGTAGGACAAAAAAAAATAGGACGGAGAACAAGCGCCGCGTAGGACGTCACCAGCGAGATGGACGGATGACCTCGTTAAAGCCGCGAGTTCACGGTGGATGCAGGCCGCTTCGAACCGAAGCAACTGGAGGTATATGAGGAAAGCCTATATCCAACAGTAGTCGTCCTGTGGCCGATATGATGATGCTAATGGTGATGAAAACCATACAATAACCATGTTCATATGAAAACATTACTGAAATAACAGTGCGAAAATCAACATTACACTTTACTCAGTAACCTAGGTAGTATCTAATAACCTAGGTAGTAGGTTAATCATCATAACCTTAATCTTTGCTTTGTACAATAATTTATAATTATTACTTGCTAGCTTTTGCCAACGACTTCGTCTGCAAACAATTCATTTATCGCTCGCCCTCGAATGCAACTCATTATTTTGGGTTAATAAGGTACCCAATTAATATGTATTTTGGTCATTTAATATGATGTATGTAAAATTACATTGCAATTGGTTTAGTACCTAGTAAATAAACAAATTGGCTCACTTTCGTATTTATAATATTAGTATGGATAAGGATATAAAAGATATGCATATTACCATATTACCAATACTTAGTGAAAGTTTAAAAACCTACAATTTTCTAGACACGGGTTAGTGTTTAAATTTATTAGCTATATATTTACACACTTTAATAAAACTGACAATTTAAATATAACGAAACTAATACCAGCCACTAGTGAAGTTATCGTATTTGTAGTGTCGGTTTCATAAAATTGTCAGTAAAAAAACTTTCTCCTACCTATCTCCTTTTGCGATCGCGTGACCTCGTTAACTTGATGGCTCCTTGTTTTAAAAATAACTACCACTTTCGGTTAGCCCGCAAATAAACGACTGAGCAAACCCAAAACATGGTGACTCAACTCATTCGATGCGATGCGAATTATGTATGTAAAAAAAAAATGAAAAAAAAACTAGTGTTAACCCGGAACTTTGCACGCGTAAATCATAAGATCTAGCAGTGGAATTATAATTCCGGGATTTTATTGAAATTGATGTTGCAATATAAACAAGCATGCCAAATTTCATGACTATACCCAACGAATGAGATTTAGAGATTTTATCCTGATCCCACGGGATAAAAAGTAGCCTATGTGTTATTTCAAATGTCCAGCTATTTCATCCAAATCTGTCCGGCTGTTTTAGCGTGAAGGAGTAACAAACACACTCACACACACACACACACACACACACACACACACACACACACACACACATACAAACTTTCGCATTTATAATACGAGTAGGTTTCATGTAGTCTTACGTAGTTATTTTATTAGTGAGTAGTATATAAGCGGTCCGAATGTCACCGCCGGCGCTGGCTGAAAATTATCCCTGCAGAGCTACTACGAAACTCGAAACTCGAAGTTCGTGTCGTGTGGTCTCTCTGACACTTATACTATTTAATACGAGAGCGAGAGGGACGGTACGATACGAACTTCGAGTTTCATAGTAGCCCTGCTGGGGTGCTTTAACGCTTCAGCATTATGCTGAGCCAGTGGCCGATTAGCAACCGCAATGACACACTCTTTCCTTCGTCACAGAATAAGTAATAGTTTTGGTAATAGTACAAGCACAAAAACCCATGAAGTTCAGAAGTCAAACTCCATACAAGTGCGCTCGCGCAACGCACACATAGACACTGCTCATGACACGGTATCTCGGCCGGTTGGACCAGTGCGAGCGCGAGTGCCATCCGCTTGAGACACGCGTCTGTGAACTTTTTGTGCAATAATGGAGCAACAAAAAAAAAGTTATATATAACTGTTCAGTGGACGGTTGTTTAAATTAAATAATCGTGAATTTCGCCAATAACGAAATCGTCGCAAGATATTTCTGTGACAAATTTATAAATAACAATGACATTAAACTTAAAATATTGAAGTTATTAATTATATTTCCATTCTTCCCGTTTCATTCTCAACAATAAATCAAACAACTAGATAAGAGTGCCACTAACGATAGCCCACAACCTTAGAGTTTAGAGCGACCGCCAGCGTAGGTATGAAAAGTGAAGTACATACAGGAGATTGACTTCTGAACTATCTGTATTTGTGGTACAAGTACCTCGTGTCGTCTATTGTAATTATATTGATGTATTTGTGGTTTGTGAATTCATGTATTTCTTTCTTTCTTTCAAGCGGAGCGCTGAACATCAAGTGCTACGATTTTGAAGTCGTAATAATAATAAGTGATGAGGAGTCAAGCTTAATTGTGATATTAATTGTAATAACAATAGGGTTAAAAAAATACTAACAATAAATGATGTAATTGAATGGATTGAAATGGTGGAATCGCCAAGTCCATGTCCTGATCAATTACTTATAGGTACATAATACAAGGTGCTAGAAAATTATGAGAGTATTTTAGTCTGTTACTTACTAATTAATATCCAAAGAATCAATCAATTACGACGATCAAAATTAAAGCATGTAAATATTAAGTGTTTTTGTAGTTTCGTATAATAATTACAATTTCCTATTTAATATTTTACATATTTATTTCCTACTACGAGAGTTTGTTGTAATGTGTGTTATTATTCATGCTAATAAAGCAGGATCTCAGAAATAACACATCGAATATGTGTGATACTTTAAATTCCATTCCTTCAACCTAGATGTTAAATGTAACGCCTCAGTCTAGCGTTAGTTTTGATAGGTTTCTCTTCATGCAATGAAAATAAATATAAATACACACACACAATTCATCACGCCTGTATTTCCAAATGGGTAGGCAGAGCACACAAAACGTTACCGCTTCGGAGCCACTTTTAGCAATTTAAATAAAAATAAATAAATATAAATAAAAAATAAAAAATATATCATGGGTCACTTGACACAATTGCTCCCAAACTAGATACTATGGCAACGGATAAACATACTTAAATACATATTAAAATCCAAGACCCGAGATCAAACATTTATCCCGGCCGGGAATCAAACCCGGGACCTCAAGCTTCGTAGTCAGTTCTCTAACCACTTGGCCATCCGGTAGTCACCAAATCAAAACCGCGCAAAAAAAAATCAAGACCGTCAAATGAAGATCGCGATATAATTTTTGGGAAACACAAATCTTCAAAAATACGAGTAGAATTGACTAAATTATAAGTTTCTTTTAGAGAATGTAAATTTGCCTTTACGCAGCGTCATAACCAGCACCAGCAATGATTCAACGTGTTACGAGTCGCGGTAGTTTTCCTTACCGGTCTGTCGAGCTCTCAATTACGTACAATATGTAACATGCACTTAAGTGTATCAGTGATGAATCGTTGCACGGCTTTATTCCTATTCTAAGCAAGCGGCAAATTTTCTAGTATACCCAGAATAAACGTCTACTAGTACATTGAAAATACAAACTGAAATATAGATGCACAGAAAAACCAGAAAAATAAGACCAGCACTGGGAATCGAACTCAGGTCCTCGGTATTCCGTACCGCGTGCTATACCGCTACACCACTGATGGTCAACGTACAGACAGACACATTTCCCTATGCACCTCATATCTCAGCTTGTGTTTTCTATTTAGCCACTTAAGCAGTGAGCGCGCTAGCGACATCTGTACCGTAGCCCTCATCGAGAAACTTTTACGTACTCCAATGGAACTAACCGCTCACCCGGACAAGAGATGTCGTTACTAAGCAATCAAATTTATTTGATTTTATTTGTATTTCAGTTTTATTTTCAATTAGTTTTCGGGATGACGTAAAAGTAAAAAAAATTGGATTTGAAATAAAAATACAAAAGATTCCAAAAACCTTAGTCTACTCGTACATTCATGACAGCGTTAACCCTCCGAATTTAAGCTGTTAAATTTGGATGACCTAAATGATGATCTGAGTAATGTTATAGTAACTACTAATGGTAGTTTTAATAGTAATAGATATATTTCTTTAAGATAAGCCACAAAAGGATCATCAAATGAATAAAAAAATATATAATAGTAATAGTAGTCGGAATCCAAAGACAATAATCGCACTATGAAAGCTAAAAATTTCAGTCATTTTTTATTTATCTTTGTCGTTAATAGAGAATGTATAGTATACGAGTACATAGAATCAAACCTTATAAGGCATTACAATTTTTTGACTTATCATAGAATATGATGGCATAAAAGCTAAAGAAAATTAAATATTAGTAGTAGGTATTAAGCTAGGAGTAAATGTGTAATTAATAAATTAATGTTATCTGAAACTCCTGTAGCGTCCAATACGGAACTCAATGCGGAATTCGACGGCCCATGACTAGGAGACACCGTAATTTTTTTTCTTCTGTCCTATTGATGTTTATTTGATAAATTTCGGTAATAGTTCCAAAAATAAATGTATTTTTTTTGGTGTGATACTCAGAAATTATAGCTCACTGTAAGTAGGTACTGTTTGACAGAGGCACGGAAAATGTGAAGCGAATTACTTTCGATTGAAGATTGAAATTTTATCGAATTGGCTTTCCAAATAAATACAAGCTAAAGAAGAGGAAATTCGCGATGTCTTTATTTAGTACACTGTTCACTTTAATTCATTTTCAAATAACGTATGCGAGTTTGATAGTTAAAGTTTTAAAACAAACAAACAGTTGCTACACATTTTCCCTGTTCACAAACAGTTGGTCTGTGCCCGTCTGCTAACGCGCTACAGTGCCGCGGCAACTAATTGTTTATAAACAAATAAAACACATTAAATAAAGACGAGAACAGTCTACCAGGCACCTTCATTTAACGATAATGTCCTCTAACAATAAACACAAATAAATGCTTGCTGTTAAACTGCAGGTCATTTAACTTAAAATTATTCAGTTTCTACCTTGCTTAACGTCATACGTACGTCCAAATAATTAAATTAATTGTGGGCCTGTCTGTACAAATTAAGAACGGAATAATCAACAATATCTTTAGATAACAACGATATTGTATCACAATTTCGTTACTGTTAAAGAATCCCTCGCCTGTTTTGCATAATTTGAAGTACTCGTATGAACCTAACTTTGACGACTTCGTAGTTTTGTAGTTCAGTTTTACTGACGCAGTGGACCCTGCGTTATAGTACAGATTATCACTTGAGATGACATCGCCGCGCAGTGAACACGTGGGTGATAACATAGACAGTGACACTCATATTGTTGATATCGACTCGGACATTGAGCAAATCATCGCAGGAGCTTGCAGAGGGAAGGAGCCAGTTGTGTTTCAAATAGAGAAGAACGAGCCCGACGTTGTGAGCATAGACATGAACGGAAACGGTAAGTCTTGGATAAGTCCCTAAACTTAACTTTAAATTTGATTTCAATCAATGCGCTATGTGAAAAAATCTAAAATAAGCCAAACTTTATACCTACACACTAATGACTAAAATTTTCTAAGCAAAGTGTTTGAATAGCGCATTGAATTTTGTCAGTTTTAAAATCAACTTTCAAACAGGGGCGTAGCTACCGCCGTATCTGCTGTATCAATTATACGTGCGTAAAAATTTTAAAAATAAATTATGATGAATAAATATTTCTTTTAATTTTATGCCAACATTTTTTTTCTTTTGTGAGAAATCTTTACCCTTCATAAGGGCCCCCAAACCAATTTTTATACGGGGCCCCGCCAAGGCACGCTACGCCACTGCTTTTAAACGCCCTTTAGTTGATAATATCAAAGTGTCATACCGAATGAACCAAATCTTAGAACAAAACCCGTCTTAAATATTGAATAATTTAGTTGGACTTGTAAATTATAACTGGAATGGTGGCCTTATTATGCTTTGATGCAAATCCTGCGACGTCTATTTGCCGTACCTACTTGCTATTTTGTCACGTATTTTGTTTTGTCCTTTAATTCGTTTTTTTAGGCATCTTCATGTACTAGACTAAACAAAATTGTAATATGTTATTAAATTGCATGTGCATTAGAACTCTAAAACATGTGGCATCTACTTAAGCTCTACGTAATATTTTTCAACAAAAGCCCGGATTTAAAATTATAACTGAAATTTGTTTTACCTACGCTTTAAAACAATTAGATTGTATCGGTTCAAGCACTCACATCGGTCGAATTCACAAATATAATTAATTATATTATTATTCTAAGTTTATTAAACTCAAAAGATTTCTTTAATCTCAGCTTGGACAAAGTCACGAGAAAATGATAGTTTACTGGCACATAATAAAATAATAAATCAACGCATTTTATGAGTTTCAAAACATTCCTAAGCGGAACATGAAGGCTGTACATTGAAGGGCCGATATGGTTACAAGTGGCATAAAAATGTCATAGTGGAAACAGAAAACAGTACACTTGCTTGCCTTGCTTCTACGCTGCATGTGAGCGTTGAGCCTGTGTGTGCGACACTTCTATATGATGTCATACACAATACGCCTTTCATATAAGACAATAAATATACATATGTAACAAGGCTATCGCAATACTTATTATTTAATAAATTATGAAATTTGGTTATAAATATAAACCAATATTCATATCAATTTATTTCTGACTTTAAAGTTCACTCTCTGACTAAATGATCAGTGAATACTCCTCGCAGTCGTTCAAGGGTTGGCTGGAAGAGATTCCTTGTGGAGAGGGGTTTATTTTTGTACAGATGTCTCGCAATTTATGTCAACTATAAGTTGAATAAATAATTACTAGAAAATACTATAATGGTGGTTCAATATAATCAATCATAATTTATATAGTTCATCTGATTTTATCAGTTACGTGCATAACAATAAAAATAAACTAGGCTAGTTTTAATTGAACAAGGTTAAGATAAAAGCGTCATTTTTATTTACCTGTTTCAATGGCAGTACGTATCAATTTAGATTTAAAATATTCCAATGCCTGAAAAGCGAAGCTTTTTTCTCAACCTTAAAACTCTTAGTAGTAGTACTATTACAAATTTTCCATGGTTACATTATGAACAATGCGTCTATTTGACCCAAACATGTGTTCAAAATTTCGGCGACCAAGTGGTCATTAAGTCATTCCAAGTGAAGTGTCATGAAGTTTTGGGCAAGTGTTGGATAGCATAAACAAAATAGGGTTCAGTAGCCCCTAAATCCTCTATCATGTGTTCAAGAACCATTGAGAATGACCTGGTATGGTATGTCTGCCCCACGAGCTGTGCCCGCTGCGCGCGCGACGACGTGCTGGTGCTTGTGCACGCGGCGCGGCGCGCCGTGCGCCCCGGTGCTGTAATGATGTATGAAATTTCATTACGATACAGCCGTGTTCATAATAGAATCCAATGTCCTAATCTATGGGTTTTGAACGCATAATGGAGGATTTACTATATGGCCCATATAATATAACACTTTATGACACACAAGTGTATTATGCGACAATTGGTCCTAATAGCTAGGTACAGCTCATAAAATATAATGAACTTTTAACGAGTAACTACAGAAATTATTGTAGGTGACTAAAGTATAAGCGTGCCAGGATCTAGAGGCACGGTAGTGCCCCTGCCAAGACGAAATAAAATTAATTTATTTCGGGCAACTTGGTCCATACAATAAATAGGTAGGTACCTTACAGACTAAAATACATATTTATAATCAATAATATTCAAAACTAATTTGGTGACAAAACGGCGGACCCGTTTCGTCGTATTTTCAATAATTTATTTTCGACAATGATGAAGGTGATTTTTAAAGCTGACGACCCTCACTCGAAAGTCTCAATTCGTTTCATTATCTTCATAATGTAAATAAGTTTGCAATTGCGTCATTCCAAAATTCTGGTGTCACGTAGGTACTTATATGTACTAATATAAGAAGTTGTCATCGTGAAATATTTACTTAACTTTTTTTTTATTGCCAATGGGAAAATTTATTTATATAAACAAACAAATAAAATATATACAATAATTAATAGAAATAAATAAAAAAGAACTAAAACTTTTTTTACTTGAGATCGCGAACTTTATGCGTTTATTTTCATTTTTCAGTCTGCACACGATACAAATTTGAGCTTACCCACGTTGGCAACCTCCTTGTTCTGTTGATGATGGCGACGAGACCAACTACCTTATTAATGCCAACTTAATAAAATAATTAATAATACACAAACAACAACAACAAATTTTTTTTAGGGATTTTACCCAGAGGTTACCTACTGTTTAGGGAATTTACGCTCCCACCTTCCTGAAGTTCATAAAATAAGGTCACAATTCAATCGTATAATCTACAGGATACAGAAAACGAAGATTCAATCCGTTTTTTTGTCTCTTGTCGAAAGTTCATCTATTACAAATATTTTTATTTATTCCTTGACGTCAACTGCATATAACATATAGTACATACTATACCAGGGGTCACCAAATGGCGGAACGTGGTCCGGATCCGGACCGCCGACCTATTTTGTGCGAACCTTAAGTAAACGGTAAATCGTATTGTATTACTGAGACGTAGTTTAATAAAAAATGTATCCCGCGCTTTAATTGTCTTAGTTGCCGTCAATTCGACGATGGACGACCGGACCGCGATGATATAGTATTTTTTTTCGAGGGACTAATATAAGCCAATATATACCCGAGGTGGTTAGCCACCCGAGCTTTAGCTAGGGTGTCTATTTATCCGAGGGTTTATATTGACTTTTAGTCTCTAGATGAAAAGTCTATTTTTCACTTCGATTGCGAGAAAAAAAATCATTTCTGTGAATGAATTAATGCGTTTCTTATTCCTCCAGTCCGTTTCCACCCACCGGTTTAGATTTAAGAGGGGGGGACGCTCGATTTTAATGAAAATTTGCACTTTAAAGTTGAATATTTCGCAAACAAATCACTGAATCGTAAAATCGTTTTAGCAAACCCCTGATGGTTTTAAAAGACATATTCAATGATACCCCACACTATAGGGTTGAATAAGAAAAAAAAATCACCCCCACTTTACGTCTATGGGAGGTACCCTAAAAAAAACTATTTTTTATTGAACTATTTTGTCGGCATAGTTTACATAATCCGTGCAAAATTACAGCTTTCTAGCATTAATAGTCCTTGAGCAAAGCCGTGGACGGACAGACAGACAGACAGTGCGAAACTATAAGGGTTCCGTTTTTGCCATTTTGGCTCCGGAACCCTAATAAATGAACTATCATACAATACGGCAAAGCGCGTACTTGGTCGACTATGTTCCAACCCTCAGTATGTCAGATAAGATTGGTTTTAACACAAGGCAAAAAAAACATTGAACCATCTTCGCTAAATCCTAAGATAGATCCTAAGGTAGTTAGTGGTCTCTAACTTGCTTCAATTCCTACCAAACGTTCCAGCAGGCTAACCTTAAACCGCCAGCCAGTTAACATGAGCCCGCCGGCGTCGCTGCACGGCGCGGACCGCCCCGAAACAGTAACAATAAACTATGGCCGCGACAATTGTGACACAGTTATAACCATCGATCAGGATTGTATGATGAGCGGAGGTAATTTACAAACATCATTTGTTTCCTAAAATTCGAGCATTATGTATTTCCGCTGTCGCACCAATAATACCTATCTGAATATCGTGTCATCTCATTGAAGTCATTTGCTTAGACAGTTCAAAACTGGAGCATTTTTTTGGCGCCGGCAGCCTCACTGACAGTGAAAGTATTAGGCCATTAGGCCATAACAAGCTGTAATGACTGTGATAATGATATCTACAAACTTTCGCATCCTATCCCAGCTGTTGCGATTGTATATTTTCAATACCGAAAAACTACCTATTTTTATCCATAGGTACCTACTAATATTATAAATGCGAAAGTTAGCTTGTTTGTGTGTATGTTTGTCCGTCTTTCACGTCGAATCGAAGAGGCGGATGACGTGTTTTTTGGCATAGAGATAGTTTATGGACCCGAGACAGACCCGTGACATAGGCTACTTTTGATCCCGAAAAAATGCACAGTTCCCGAGGGAACAGCGCGCGATAACCGAATTCCACGCGGGCGAAGCCGAGGGCAAAAGCTAGTTATTTTATAATAAAATAACGAAAAACTATTAGGAATGTAAATATATTTTGAAGATTCAATGAGAGTGCTTGAGTAAACTGTACATTATTACACCATGCTTTAATTAACAACAAATATTTTGTAAATATAAATAAATACCTATTATATTTTTTCACAGCTAGAAAAATAAACTCCGCAATGCTTTTTTCTGAAAACAAGTAGAGCATATCAAAATATTGTTGTCAGAGACAGGTAATTTATTTCATACATCTGTAATTTTTTGTTATTTTCGCGTTAATTTGACATTCACAGTCAATGTCACGATGTCCTTTTTAATTAATATAAATTCGCTAAACAATTCTGAGGTTAACAACATCATAAAATTATAATTACCATGCAATAAAGAATATTTTAGATTGTATAGTATATTATATTGAGAATTCTTTATTATTTCAGTTACTACTTTGTGTTGTGCAGATCTAAATCTGCGTCATGCTTATCATGTGCGTTAAGGCTGTACAAACAAGCCAATGAAATCAAGTGTTTTTTAACAGACTTCAAAAAAAGAAGGAGGTTCTATATTTCAATGTTTGTATTTTTTATGTAGGTATGTTCACCGTCAATGAGGGCTATCGCGTATGAATTCGCCACTAGAGGCGCTAGTGTTGCGTGAGGTCTACGAAATGTCAAATCTCATAGTTTTTGGGTGAGCTACGCGGGTTTATTTATAATAAGAATAATTTTGTGAATATTTTGCAATATCTGAAATTAATTATGGCAAATATGCGTTCCGGGGCAATGAATGTCTGTGTTTTGAGACAGTTTTGTCTTTCGGAAACCTTTGTCCTCCCTTTTTTCCGAACAAAACGGGGACTATGCAACACTGTGGCATGCTCGATATTTTTTATGGTACGGTTTTAAGGTGTATTAAATATGATTTTAATCTCGTAAAAACAAACTTTGAAAGTCATACTTAAAAACCTCACGCAACAGTGCGCCATCTAGTGAGACAAAAAACGATAGCCCTCATTGTGGACCGATTTTCAAAATTCTTTTTTTAATCGAAAGGGTATTCTTCTGAGGTGGTCTCATTGTCACCAAGTCAAGATCTGATGATGGGATCCTAGGGAAATCGAGGGCAAACCTCAAATTTTATAGGCACACCTATGGCGGTTTTGGCATTTTTAGCATTAAGAAAAGCATTTACATTCAGGAAGTATTATTTATATCTAACAAACAAATACCCCGTCTGATGGTAAGTAATTTACTGTCGCCTTTGGCCGCTCACACGCAACTCCAGGATAATCGCATGCACTTAAAGAACCCATAAAAATCTGTACGCTCGCTCCTTGATTCATTATCGTATGCGATAAAAGATAATAAGAAATACTAACGTGTGTACTCCACAGTCGTCTTCACATTCTTCCACTGTCAATGTCGCCATTTTTATCCGACTGCTCGTAGGAAGATTATTTTGTTCGAACGTAGTTTTGATTTTTTTTTCTTTTCCCCCTATTAATGAGAACATAGGATTTAGTAGTGTATGGTATAATACACTTATGCAATACATACTTGTATACAAAATCCTTTTCATCTCTCCTGTTCGGAAAGTTTAATTTTCATGGGTGCCGGGTGGAAAATTGCGTTTTCATCTCTAGGGTGGAAAGTATTTTTTTAAAAAATTTCGGTTAGCCACGGAGTCGAAGATAATTGAGTTGCGTCAATGACACTTTTTTTTCACATTTCGGCATGGCCATCTAGAATCTAGATGCACGTCGTGACCAAGGAGCTTATATACAACACTGGAGGTTGAACGCCGAACATCCGTTTGAAACAAGAAATTTGATCTTTATTACGTCACGAACATATTCCATCTCTTTCTTTGGTTAGGTTAAGAAAGAGATAGAAGTCTTTCGTGAAATGTGAAAGAAAGAGATGGAATATATAATTAACTAATATAGGTCAAACTTCTTCGTTCGGCGTTCAACCTCCAGATTTGTAGGTATATAAGCTCCTTGGTCGTGACCACTCCATTTTTTTTTATAGTTGGTCGTGGCAAGTGGCCAATCGAAAAGGTACCGTTGGAGGTTGGATATAAGTAAATTCAATTTATTATTATTCTCATTTTTTTGTAGTATTTTACTTTCCTCACAGTCGAAATGAAAAGTAGTGTCTAACTCGGGTGAAATTACCCATTTCCTCGAACTATTGGCGCTCTCACTTTGTTCGAGCGCCAGAAATATCTCGTGTTAAATGGGTCACTTTCCACCCTTGGTTAGCAATGTACTATTTTGCACCACTATCTCTGCAATAACTATACAATACTATGACTCTTTATTTATTACACCACAAATATTTTACGATACAGAAAACAACGCAACACACACACACACAAACAGAACAACTGATTTTTTAGCAGTTAACCTTGTTCCAAAATGGGATGGTAAATAAATATATGACTTTTTAGCCGTAAATGTCGCTTATTAAGCTCACTGTATAATTTCCATAGAGTTGAAACTCGTACAAACATATCGGAACCGGATGGTGGTCAAGGCGTTTAAAAAACCTGTGCGCTTTACAACTATCCAATGACCATGTACTTCCAGTCCATCATGACATTGACAATGAATTACACACAAACTCAAACTGGCTTAACATACAAAACAAATATCTTCGTATTACTTACGTATTCGTATGATGATATAACTAGGTTTTATGACATCGCCAAAAGGTTGAAATCAGTGAGCAAGTTTATTAACTACCTAACTATTTGTGTTTAGAGTGCCCTTAGTGTAAGTTTTCGGTTACAAAATACGTCTCGATCGTGTTCGCGTTAAAATCTCAATTTGTATGGAAACACAAACATCGCAAACGTTCCGCTAGAGGCGCTGTTCGTGTTTCCATATAAATTGAGATTTTAACGCGAACGCGATCGAGATGTATTTTGTAACCGAAAACTTACACTAAGGGTAGAGGTTAGCATTTGACATACCTTAGTTAAGTTTTCGTCGGATAATTATGAGAGAATACTATTGTTTATATTTCCTAACAAGGTCAGGTAGCATTGACATCGTTTATTTTTAACCAACTTCAAAAAAAGAGGTTATCTATTCGGTTGTTTTTTTTTATGTTTGTTACCTCAGAACTCCGTCATTTATTATTTATTATTAATTAGGTCCCATAAGCACCAAATCAGGATCTGGTGATCGGATCTTAAGGACATCGAGGGAACTCTTCAAATATTGTAGGGACACCTATGGTAATTTGGAAATAAGTAGCAGTAACTCGTGCATTTGCTCTTGAAAATCATAATTTGGTGAAGTGGAACTGATGATGAAGACCACATTTGACCAACAGAGCTACTATTCAATAAAAAGTACTTCACGGGTTGAATTTAAATTACTTTAACACAGTTGCTAAGCAATTTATGCTCGCAGTAATGCATATGGTAAAACGGAACGGGTGGTGAAGCACCAGGACTCCTCAATAATGAACGTCTCTGCATCAGAAAAAGTAATCTTTAGTAAAAGGTGTCGAGCAGTTGACATTAAAATATTGTATCTTAGATTATTTACACTAAAAAGCGTGAAAAAAAAATTATAACAAAAAAGAGCCAAGAGCGCAATCAGCGGTATCGGCAATTTTTTAAAAAATATTAGTTTTTCTTTTACGAATATACAATTTTACTCGCAAATGTGATGAAAAACATTGTATGTCGCATGGGCGGTACTAGAATTACGAACATCGACTCATTAAAGCCCTCAGTCTTCGACTTCGGGCTTCTAATAGACTCTCGTTCGAAATACCTTATTTACCGCCCTTAAGCCACAATGTACTATTAACAGTTGACATTGTATCGCACAATGACAGTGAGTTTGACTCAGTATTGCAAAACAGCGTCCCTATAGTAGTCCGCCGTTAATAAGTCAATCCTGACACGTGTCACTCCCATACTGAATACATCAAAAAACAAAAACATTGACGTATTTAGTACCAGGATGACAGGTGTCAGGATTGACTTCTTAGCGGTGGACTACTATACTGACTACGAGCAAGTATAGTCCCAAAGTAAGTTTGTATTGTGGATAGGCTTAACAACGGATAAACATATGTAATTAAATAGTATAGCAAACCGTATCCAAGTACCTACAGTACCTAGTCGCGTCTTGCCCGAGCGGGCCTCTCGTGCGCGCCGACCAGCAAGATTACTTGCTAGTGTGAGTGTGGTGTCAGCGTAGTGCGTCGTATGATACGCGGCCCCTCTTCACCTCCCGCGCCCCGCTCTATTTCGCGCCGCGCCGACCGCACCCAGTCGTTTCCAAGCCGCCGTAGCGAAGCTGCGCGAGACACTTCCGCGCCCGCGCATACACACGACGCTCACACCGCAGACGGCATCGTCTTGTTACTATATAGTGTTAAACCTAGTGACTAGCTAAGCTATACTACATCTGTTAACCCACTAATCCATAAACTTTTCATATTGTCAGTAAAGTTCCAACAAACCTACACCCTGAGTTTCTCATGCGCATCCCTTCTAAGTAGTTCCCAGTACTATATCTGGCGTCCCAACAGTGTGTGGATTAGTGGTAAAACAAACGATTCGCGAGTGAGTGATTTTCGTGAGTGTCGAAATCCGTACGAACGACTCCGCGTCTACCTAACCTAAAATTGTGTGTTCGTAATCGTAATGCACATAGGTACAAACTATCCGCACAGTGATAATGACGCGTACTAGAAGTCAAGCAAACCCGGTGCAAATGGAAGACGTCCACAGCGACGAGGAGGAACGAGAAAACGTGCCTCCCGCGCCACGGATGCCTGCACAGCAACGATTAATTTCGCATGGCAACAGAGACGATGCATCAGGCATTTCCCATTCCTCTGCGCCACCTCAGCACGAACACCAGGAGTACCAGCATGACGGCGATGATGACGGAGATGATGCAACAGGCATTCCCCACCCCTTCGCCACCACCCGCAATGCTGACGCAACATTCTCACAGCAGAACGTTTCCATGCTCCTAGAAGGCGTACAAAGAACGCAAACCAACGCTATAAAGGAAATCCTAGACAGCGTCCTCGGTCACCGCGCGAGTACCTCTACTCCCGCGCCGGTGCTCACCAAACATGGAAACTTTGCGCGTTGTAAGGCTGTGTTTAGCGGCACACCTACCGAGTCCATCGAAGGATTTATCGATGCAATAGAAAGCTACAAAGAGTGCGCTAACGTGACTGATAATAATGCAATAAAAGGTTTGTCGATGTTGCTGACGCACGATGCGGCCACCTGGTGGCAGGGCATTAAAAATCAAGTAACTACATGGGACGAGGTCGTTAATAACCTACGAAGCGCCTACGGCGACCGACGGCCGCCCCATAGGATTTACCGCGACTTATTCGCAACCGAACAACAGCACGAGAATACCGATGTGTTCGTTGCCAAAGCGCGCGCCCTGTTGTCAAGACTACCTAAGAATGATTTAAAAGAAAAAGTGCAATTAGACATGATTTACGGCCTATTAAACGTGCGAATAAGGAAACGACTCCGCAGAGAGGAATTCACTACATTCGCCGAGTTATTACATCATGCTAGAAACATTGAAGACTCCATAGGCGAAGAGGAGCGACGAGTATCAACAGCGAGGCCATCTCCGGCCGCCGGCGCGAGTATTTTCCGCGCCGCCCCGGCCCCCTCCGCTGCCGCCGGCGGGCACGCGCGAGGCGCGCCACCGGTGCGCGCGCAGCCCGCGGTCGCTACCGCGCTGCCCCCCCGCACCGCCGCGGCCCCTCACGCGCCCGCGCCGCCGCAGCCCGCGGCACGCCCGGCGTGAACGCGCCCCCTCGGGCTCCGCCGACGACCTCGGCCTCCGGTCCCGCGCGAGCCTCGCGACCCTACTGTACCTACTGCAAGCGGTACGGTCACCTACGAGATCAATGTCGTAAGTTGGAGGACAGAGGTGAGTCTTTCAACCATAATAACTCTAATAACGCGAATGAAAGTGCCGTAAATAAGTTCGTGCCGGAAAAGTTCTATAGTGTCGAGTTACCCGTGCGCGATCGTAAATTTCAAAATCGTTCACTTAGTGCCGTGAATAATGACTATAATCATAGAATCCCAACTGGTAATTCTTATGAAAATAAGTCCTGTCTATCAGACAATTTGTCCACAAATTTTAATGATACATACGAGTACAGTCATGATCACAATTCTCATCCAAATTGTTTAGATAAGTACCAAAATTGTACGAAAAGTATAGATGCGATGTACAACAATTATACATGTGCTTATAATGATAAAAAAGTAACGTCTACTTCTTGTAACGGCGCTATACCGAAATGTCGAAAGTCCGATTTTGTACGTAATTCTAAGAATTTTTGTATTCACAAAGTCGATGACGTAACTCATACCCGTCCACAGGAAAAGGGTAATATGTCAATTTTTTCACAAACAAAGGGCACGTGTTCTTGTATTGATAATGATGCTATTTTAAAGGACAAGTCTGATTTTGTATTTAATGGTGAACAATTTCAGTGTCACAAAACCAATGACATAACACTTTCGCACATGAGTCCCCAGGCAAAGTGCAGTAAGTCAGACTTATCACATAACGTTCCGTGTTGTACTTGTTGTAACGATGTAATGCAAAGGTGCAACAAGTCTAATTTTGCATGTAATTGTTATACATTTCGTGTCCGCAATTTTAATGACCCTACGATGACCCGCCCGCAGGTGAAGTGTGATAAGTCCGATTTTTCACAAAATGTTGACACCCAAAATTATGTTTTTTCACAAAAGTGTATTAAGTCCGATTTTACATCTAATGGTAAAATATTTCTAGATCATAAAATCGATGATGTTATAACGACCTGCCCTCAAAGAAAATGTAATACGTCAGATTTTTCACAAAATTCGGCTGATGTTAATTTATTATGTTGTGATGATGATAATTATGTACGTATTAAGGACGATGACAACTTGTTGGCATGTAGCGTCGGCGATAGGCCCGTCAAGCGTCGCGACTTACGTCCCATTTTCAAAATCGAGATTTTGGGAGTAAATGGTACAGCTTTAATTGATACTGCCGCGAAACACTGTATTGCCGGTCACACGCTATATGCTCTCCTTCTACGTAAAGGCCACCCGCTCACGCCTTCGACGAGGGAAATTAAACTTGCCGATGGCCACGTACGTGAGATGAACGTTCTCACTACCACGTTACAGGTGCGGTTGGAACAAATTATCATAAAAATACCATTTTTAATTTTCCCGAGTCCGACAACAACGAAACGTTACTCGGTATAGATTTTCTTAGGGCTATGGGTGTCGTTATTAATTTCTCCAAAGAAGTATGGTATTTCGACGATAATCATCGCGTTCAACATACGCTATTTTTCGAACCAACTTCGCGTGGCACCGCTTGTGCCTCCACAGACGTTCTTCGGGACGACGAGGGTTCTCAACTGGAGTCAGCAGAACGAGACGAACTCGCCCAGATCCTCGTCAGGCACGTGCACATTTTTCGTCCAGGGGGAGCTCCTACGCCTTTCGCTGAGCACCGTATAGACACGGGTGAGCACCCACCTATAGCAGTGCCTCCATACCGTCTGAATCCTGCGAAAAAAGAGGTGATGAGAAAAGAAATCGACAAAATGCTGCAAGAAGATATAATTGAAGAGTGCGAGTCCGCATGGTGCGCGCCGGCGTTGATGGTACCAAAAGCTCGTGGCGGCGTCAGGTTCTGCG
Source organism: Choristoneura fumiferana (assembly GCF_025370935.1). NCBI lineage: Eukaryota > Metazoa > Arthropoda > Insecta > Lepidoptera > Tortricidae > Choristoneura > Choristoneura fumiferana. The sequence continues at coordinate 13,096,384 of NC_133485.1, forward strand.
TAGATTACAGACGCCTAAACGCTATTACCAGGTCGGACACGTACCCCATGCCGCTGATTGATGAGCTGCTGCAATCAACAAAAAGGAACTGCTTCATGAGCACGCTTGATCTTCGATCGGGATACTGGCAGGTTAGCGTTCGAGAAGAAGACAGAGATAAGACAGCCTTTATATCTCCTCTCGGCATATATCGCTTCAAGCGCATGCCTTTTGGCCTCAAAAACGCACCGGCCACATTCCAGCGGCTCATAGATCGCCTCCGCTCCTGCGCATCTTTAAAGGATGTTACCGTATTGGCCTACTTAGATGACCTTCTAATAATCTCAGATGGGTTTCAACAGCATCTCAAAGACCTCGAGGCAGTTTTCGAGCGCCTGACTGAATACAACCTCCATGTTAACAGAGAGAAATGTGTTTTCGCAAGGGAGAAAGTAAAATACCTTGGGCACATAATCACGCAGGAAGGCGTCTCCATCGACCATGATAAAGTCAGTGCTGTACTCGAAATGAAGGAACCGGCCAATCTCAAGCATATGAGAACTTTCCTTCAAACGTGCTCGTGGTTTAGGAAATTCATTCCTAACTTTTCCCAAGTGGCTGAACCATTAACACGTTTGACACGAAAGGACCAAACTTGGACTTGGGGCTCAGCTCAATCACAAGCTTTCAACGAACTTAAGCGGTTGTTGACTTCGGCCCCCATTTTGATCCAAGCTGATTTTAGTCGGCCCTTTATTTTACGAACGGATGCTAGTAATTACGCTTTAGGGGCAGTATTACTTCAGGGGGAGGAAAAGCAGGAAAGACCAATTGAGTACGCGAGTCGACTCCTTACCTCAGCGGAACGGAACTACTCTACCACCGAGCGTGAAGCTCTGGCGGTGGTATGGGCAGTTGAACGTTTCAGGTCCTACCTCGACGGGCAACCCGTCATTATAGGAAGTGACCACCAACCACTCCGCTGGCTGTTGACTTTAAAATCACCAACCGGTCGGTTAGTGCGATGGGCACTCAAACTCCAGTCATTTGATATACAATTTCAATATACTCCAGGTAAGGCAAATGTTGTGGCCGATACATTAAGTAGGCCGATCTGCACGGGAGAAACCCGCGATCAATGCGGCATTTGCTCTGTAATAATAGACGTACCTGCGAAGAAACCGGATCTGTTGCGGCAGGAACAGCTGGCAGATCCCGAACTGGAGAAAATTGTCAAGGAGCTCGAAGCCACCGATGAAGTCGCAGTCCAGCGATGGACGGAGCGAGGATATATGATGGATCAAGGAGTGTTGTACCGGTATAACCCTGACTCGGACAGTGAATCACCACAACTTGTAGTCCCAGCTGGTCAACAGGAAGACATCTTGAAGCAATGTCATGACTCTGCAGTAGCAGGGCATCCTGGAATTGACAATACTTACCGGAAGGTATCACAGCTGTATTTCTTTACAGGAATGCGTAGGAAAATAGCAGACTACGTAAAAGCCTGCATTCACTGCCAAAGATATAAAGCTACAAATAACAAACCTCCAGGTCTCCTCCAGACGCCCGTCATGAATCAACGTAACGAGGTGTTGGCCGTAGATTTATTCGGCCCACTTCCGGAAGGAGAGGAAGGTGAACGGTGGATATTGCTCGTTGAAGACACGGCCACGAGATGGGTAGAGCTGTATGCTCTTAAGGATGCTACAGCTGAAGCCTGCGCACGTGTCCTCATCGAGGAATTTTTTATGCGGTTTGGGTTACCTCGCCGAGTTATTTCTGATAATGGAGTTCAGTTCATTTCGGCAGTCATGCGTCAATGCATGTCAGTCCTGGGGGTAAAACAGAACTTAGTTCCATTGTACCATCCAGAAGCTAACCCCGCAGAAAGAAAAAACCGCGACCTTAAGGTACAGTTAGCACGATTGGTTGAAGGAGACCATAAGACCTGGCCCAAGAACTTGCCAGTGATAAGATTTGCTCTGAATAGTGCCGTGTGCCGTACAACAGGTACGACGCCGGCTTATTTGACATTCGGAAGGGAGATGCGGTCACCTTCGGAAGCAACACATGACCAACGTGCCATACTTGACAAAAATAACTTTGTCCCACAAATTACACCCTATTTAAGACGATTCCTCAACTCTTTATCGGCAGTCAGAGAGCGAGTCGAGAAGCAGCAGGATAAGGGTAAAGAATACGCCGACCAGTCGCGTCGTCCAGTTGATTTTCAGGTGGGTGATAAGGTACTATTAAAATCGCACCTGTTGAGCAAAGGTTCAAAGGCACTCACTTCAAAGTTCATGCCGAGACGCGATGGCCCGTACGTCATCGCCAAGAAGGTGAGCCCTACGACATACAACATTGCGCGTATGGAGCTGCCTCAGGAGATTATAGGGAAGTACCATGTTCAAGATTTGACTCGGTTCATTGGTAACGATGATACTCCGCCTAAACCGGTTAACCCCGTCAAGAAGCGCGGACGACCGAAGAAGGATACTGTGCAGCTAGTCCAGGAACGGGGGCGTATACCTGAACTAGAGGGGGAGTATATAGCAAACCGTATCCAAGTACCTACAGTACCTAGTCGCGTCTTGCCCGAGCGGGCCTCTCGTGCGCGCCGACCAGCAAGATTACTTGCTAGTGTGAGTGTGGTGTCAGCGTAGTGCGTCGTATGATACGCGGCCCCTCTTCACCTCCCGCGCCCCGCTCTATTTCGCGCCGTGCCGACCGCGCCCAGTCGTTTCCAAGCCGCCGTAGCGAAGCTGCGCGAGACACTTCCGCGCCCGCGCATACACACGACGCTCACACCGCAAACGGCATCGTCTTGTTACTATACAGTGTTAAACCTAGTGACTAGCTAAGCTATACTATATCTGTTAACCCACTAATCCATAAACTTTTCATATTGTCAGTAAAGTTCCAACAAACCTATACCCTGAGTTTCTCATTTCTGCCAGCCGGCAGTGGCGCACCCCTTCTATATATTCTAAGTAGTTCCCAGTACTATAAAACGATATTCGCTCGGTTGTAAGTATTTCACGTCGCTTAGGAGATGCACTAGTAACTGCGGAGAACAATTAATAGGTAGCGGTTTAAAAATTGAAAACCAATTATTAAAGCAACAAAACAATGTTTATACCACTTCGAAACGCTTCGTAAAGTTTGGCGCTTATCCATAATGTTTGATAGCGCCATCTAGCGAAGACTATATATGATAATGTTGTTCGGTTAAACTTGTTCGTTTCTTGCGTTGTTTAGGACTTCTAGCACCTGTTGTAGAAAACTGGGGACAGATGGCGCTCTAAACGCTTTTAAGTTGACTAATTTTTATGTTTTTAAAATGTATTGATAGGCACTAGGTGCAAGGCGCCATCTTGCGAAGATACCTGGAAACGCTATTCGTTTGAACTTGTTTGTTCTTTAAGTTACTTATGGGTTGTACAAGTTAATGCGGAGCAGTAGTAAAAGGTGGCGCTGTGAACGCTTTTTAAAGTATATGTGATACATGTGATAAAAAATGTAGAATCACTTTTGCTAGCTGTTGTACTTGCCAGAAATTAGTATTTCCGTGAAATAAAATGTTTTTTCTTTATTCACAATGAACATATTATGTTTAGATTAGTTGTTATATTATTATACGTAGTACAGTCAAGGGCAAAGATATCGACACGGCCAAAGTTACAAAAATATGTATACACGACTTTATGCACTTAGCATTAAGGCCGTGTATACATATTTT
>NC_133485.1:13100207-13304979 GCF_025370935.1 Choristoneura fumiferana
CGTAAAACAGCCCGCTAATATAAATTCCTTCATAAAACCATATCTATCCATACTAATATTATAAAATGCGAAAGTGTGTTTGTGTGTTTGTCCGTCTTTCACGCTGTTAATGGAGCGACGGATCGACGTGATTTGGCATAGAGATATTTAGGCCCGAGAGGGACATAGGCTACTTTTTTATCCCGGAAAAATGCAACAGTTCCCGAGGGAACAGCGCGCGAACCGAATACCACGCGGGCGGAGCGCGGGGCAAAAAGCTAGTTTATTATAAAACCGCGATGAGTTTACCATTCGAAAGTACCGTTAGCACAGCAGTAGGTACATACTGAATAAATTTAATTCATAATCAAAGTTAGTCTATGATTACTCGTATGTTCACAGTTTGAATGCATGATAGAATGAAGATAATAGATTTACAAAGTACCTACATATATATGCTTTTCCATTCTAGTTATCGAAAATGTTCGTATTTATTCGTGCTCTCTCAATTAGCTTCAGTTTCCATCTTACAGTCGTTTTTGATCATAATCCATCATCATCATCAGCCCACAGCAGTCCACTGCTGGACATAGGCCTCTTCCATGGCGCGCCACAACACTCTGTCTTCAGCCCCTCGCATCTAGGGCATGGATACCGGTTTTCGGTATTACCGAAAAACCGGTATACCGGTCATTTTTTCCCCTCTTTTAATACCGGTTTTAAATATCTACAAAACCGGTTTTTCGGTATTTTGACTTGTGCTTAAAATAGTAATAGTCGACTTTAATTTCAAACAGGAAAGCACTTTTAATAACTTGTCTTCAGACTTATGGCTTTTGAAGTTACTTACCTCTTAATCTACTTTCAAATTTCAAACTTACCGCGCACAAGTTTGCTTTGTTTATTTGTAGTGTAAGCTTTCTCGAAGTTGGACCTACCTAACTGGACCGTTTGTCCCAGGTATACATAGTCGTCAACAACTTCGAGCGCAGAGCCCCCGACTATTGCGGGAGTTGGGACTACATGGAAATTAGTTAGACATGACTTTCGTCTTGCCCATGTTCATTTTTAGGCCAACTCGGTCGGAAACTGCTGAGGTCGGCGAGCATAGCACTGAAGTCTTCCATGGTCTCAGCCATGACTACAATATCGTTAACGAATCGAAGGCGAGTGAAGTACCCGCCATTAATGTTGATGCCTCGTCTTTCCAGTCCAGAACCTTAAAAGCATCCTCCAATGCAACGGTGAACAGTTTCGGAGCGATCACATCTCCTTGTCTGACTCCCCGCTGCAGAGGAATAGGCTTCGTGCTCTGGTCATGTAATCGGACGGACATAGTGGCGTTTTTGTACAGACACTAGACACTTCAACACTCCGATATACCGGTAGTCAACTGCACCGCTGGAGAAGCTGCATCACAGCCCAAGTCTCGATCGAATCGAAGGCTTTCTCGTAGTCCACAAATGCAAGGCAAAGGGGGAAGTTATACCCTTCGGTCTTCTGTATAACTGCCGCAACGTACATGTGGTCTACGGTACTATAGGTTTTCGGAAGCCGGCTTGTTCGGGAGAGCTGGAAATCGTCAAACCTGCTTGCGAGACGATTTGTGATGACCCTGAAAAACAGCTTGTAAACATGGCTCAGAAGTGAGATGGGTCTATAATTCTTCAGCAAGGTGTTATCACCTTTTTGAAGATGAGCACCACCACTGTCTTCTGTTCCATGCTTTCGGTGTTCCCCCTTGCGGAGGACGGAACTAAACGGCGTCTTGAGGTCCTTAAGGACTGGTTTACCACCCGCTTCAAGAGTTCGGCTGTAATTTCATCGTCACCGGGGCTTTGTCATTCTTAAGCTATTTGAGGGCCATACTAATCTCGTACAGGCTGACGTCTGGGATGTATTCGTGATAGTGTCGGGTTAATCTAGCCCTCGGTCTTTAGCTAGATTTTCGACGGGTGTTCGGGTTGTCGTGTCGCTATCCATTAAACCTCTCGTTTTCCCCCAACAGCTCAGGTTTGGATGAAATGATTCTGCCGTCGTCGGTCTTCAACTTCATTAACCGCTTTGACTTACAGACAGATCCCTGGTAAACACCTTAGAGCCTCTGATACGCTCAAATAGCCTTTTCAATGCTAATTTATTAGTATTAAATCGGCGTACATTAACACCACACAATTAAGCGTCACCAGAAGACTGTAGCAGCATCTCACGCCTCACCTCCATGAGCCTAAGGCCAGAGCGCGAGAGCTTATTGGTTCTAGTACGGCGGGTTTTGAAGAAGTTAGATCCGATCGTATGGACAGCTTCCACAAACCCGTCGTTGTAATCGTCCACGTCGCTACCTAGGCATTCGAAATGGTTTTGTTTGAGCTGAAGCTCTCGGGGTTTTGGAGCTGAGCTGGTCCGGGCGGAGCGAAGATTTCATCAGTAGAGACCTTACAAGCTTGAACTGGATATTTAATGAGCCTCGTACAAGCGAAGAGAAATTATGCGAAAATTTGGTTGGGAACTAATAATCGGTGAAACAATTTTCACCGAAGAATTAGAGAATCCAATTCCATATTATATAGTATTAGTTAACAATTAACAACTTAAGTTTTTTATTTAATATTGCTCATTAAAAGGGAAGTTTATTAATTGCTTTTCATGTATATTGTTATATTTTCAACAAAACAACAGACTTATACAGAAAGAAAGAAAAATAAAGGGAAAATTTGGAAAATACCGAAAAATTACCGAAATACCGGGATACCGGTTTTCAAAATTTGAATACCGGAATAATACCGGTATTGCCATCAAGCCCAATACCGCATAGCCCTACTCGCATCCAACCGCCGCCAGCGATCCTCTTAAGGTCATCCGTCCACCGTGCCTCAGGACGCCCTACACTACGTTTTCCCGTCCGTGGTCTCCATTCGAGGACTCGTCTGCTCCACCGTTCATCGGTCCTGCGACAGACGTGGCCAGCCCAACGCCACTTCAACGAACTAAGTAATTCTCTGAGCAACGTCGGTGACTTTCGTTCTTTGTCGAATTATGTGATTTCGGATTTTATCCTTCAAAGAAACCCCTAGCATTGCTCCCATAGCCCGCTGAGCGACCTTGAATCGTAGTTTTGGTATTTTACACTAAATAATAAAGTTCCAGAATAATGGATATCAAAATGTCACTAATTTATTACAATAATTGATTGACACTTGGACTGCCGTCGTATTCCGATTGAAATTCGACTTTTCCCGATGAAAGTACATTGTTCTTTATATCTGTATTTCCTATTATTTTAGTCAACTATACAAACAAACTTAAACCCAATAAAAATATCAAAAGTAAGTAAATAAAGAGTCTCAAGTCTACGGGCTACCAGCGCGGCAGAGAATGCCAACAGGACCCTAATAATGAGGCTACAATGATTATCCGTTCGTCCTTCCATCTGTCACGTCTTTTGACTATAATATAACTAATAATAATATTATAAATGCGAACTCTTTCTAAGAGTAGATTTTGTTTCTTCAGATTTTAGCGCGCTGGTGGATTCTTATTTCTCGAATATAATTAATCCGGCAGAAACTCAACAATATAATATTTTAGGACCAGAAATGCAAAAAAAAATAATCTACACCTCTTTTAAAAACTTTGCTTAGATAGAAAATACAAACTGAAATATAGATGCACAGAAAAACCAGAAAAATAAGACCATCACTGGGAATCGAACCCAGGTCCTCGGTATTCCGTACCGCGTGCTATACCGCTACACCACTGATGGTCAACGGTACAGACACGAATTTCCCCTATGCACCTCATATCTCAGCTTGTTTGTTTCTTATGTTAGCCACTTAAGCAGTGACGCTAGCGACATCTATACCGTAGCCCTCATCGAGAAACTTTTTTCGGCACTCCATTGGAACTAACCGCTCACCCGGACAAGAGATGTCGTTACTAAGCAATCAAATTAAGATTGTTTTTTTGGAATCTTTTTGTATTTTTTATTTAAATTCCAAATTTTAATTCCTAAATTAATTTAGGTTTTACGGGATGACCGTAAAAGTAAAAATTTGGAATTGAAATAAAAAATACAAAAAGATTCCAAAAAACCAATCTTAATTTGCTTAGATACGCGGAAAATTTGCAGTTATGTAGAGCCCCCTATTTATCTTCGATACAGTACAGAAATGTTCACACCTTGTTAAAATATCTATAACTCTGGATTGTTTTTTACTGGAAATCGTATAATCGTAATATATGTCGTCGTATGTATTGCTGCAAAGCTCCAATCGAATTTGAATGATAATTTTCGCAACTCGCATTCCAAATTCACCAAATTATTCATCACTTTCATATGTATTTTCACAGATTTGGCTACAAAAATAAGTCTTTTGACGAGAGCTACTATTAATGTAAGGGGCAAATTACATGAAGGCATAAATTAGGTAGAATATAACCCACCCTTGACTAGTGTAGATTACCTACTCGTATCTATGAAAAAGGAATCACGGTGCGCTCTATTTTTAATACGGTTTACGTTAGTATAATTTTGAAAGTTCTATTGTACTTTGAGCTTTGTATGCTGTTGGTAAATAAAGTTTCTATCTATCTATGTATAATAATCGTGTTCTGGATAATTATGTTGGTAAAGCCCATCAGCTTCAAGCGTCTATTTGCCGCAACTTTACTATCGGTAATAAACGTTTACGGAAATCAATTCGCGCTGCCGTGCCATAAATACGGTGACGTCATAAAACGCCATTTTGAATCTGTCGGGTTATGGGTCATTAAATTTTACATCTCACTTAATTTCCCTGTGTCTATAGAAATCTTATGGCCCTAAAATTCCTACTTGACGTATGCGTTCGGACCTATTGGTTCGGACAATATAGCTCATAATGTCGGTGTAATATCAAGAGGGGTATTTGGTTTCTTGTCGATGTAAAATAATAATAAGATACGTATTAAATATTGCTTGAATTAAAACAATAAAGAGAGCACCACACCCTGCTTATAGTACCACAGTTAAATTAATACAAACCACATTAAATAAATCAAAACCAATTCTACTGTTTTGATATTTTATAACCGCAAACAAATTTGACTTTGTTACGTTGAAATATAAAATAAGTTTATTATAATACAAACATAGTTGTCGGTTCGCTGACTGGATGCATGAGAAAGCGAAAAATGAAGATTCATACAACATAAAGGAAATGCGATGGATGGAACGGTAAAACGTAACTTTCGCTTCTTGCAAACGCAAACTATCATGCTAGTTCAATCAAAGCTCTTATTGTAAATCGTTCTAGAGCTAAAGTAAGTAATTCTATCAAAGCTACCTTTTAGTGACTAACTAATTTCTTTACATGCAGATATGACACAATGTAATGTTATAACCGCAACTAAATGGTCAAGTTTAGAACCCAATTAATTTACTTTAAATAAACTGGGGAGTTCAGTCACTGATTAAACGATTAAAAATTTAAATACCCTTTTTACTGAAAAGGGAAGGGAATTTTTTTACTGTCATAATATCAATTTTTTATAGGTTCAGACCTACAGTTTTTGCAGGTTCTATTAATTATATTTATAATTCAAATGAAAATTTGCAAAATATCATAAAATCTGTAAAACTGTATTTTACAAAAAAAAATTGTGACGCCCATACTGAGTGTATGAAAAAAACGTCACGAAACTGACATTTTTTTAAACTATCTGAATCGATTATGCTCTTGATTCTGAGTAGGAAAAACCATATTTTTCCCAAATTTGAAAAATAAAAATAGGTAAAGGTAAAGGTTTGTGAAAATGCCCAAATAGATAATCAGTTTCGATGGAAATAAAAATATGTGCAAAACTTGGGTAAGAAACATCTTTTATACCAAATAATATTTTTATAAACATTAAAAAATGTATCAAGAGCGGATAACTACTTCTGATAACCACCGCTCTCCTTCGGTAAATCATGTACGTAGTTGTTATTAGTTGATCCACATAATTTCCGCTGTAAAAAGAAGCTTTCACTATATGCCCCATAAAAGGGCTTTTAGCAAATTACCGTTCGGCGGACCATTAATTACCGGCAAGCGAATGTGGCAGGAGTTAACTTCGATCTTTTGACGGCCAGAGGGGCTAGCATGAACTCATAATTCAGGCTTAGAAAATGAACTGGGAAACACGGAAACTGCGGTCTTGCTAAAAATGTAAACTAAACAAAGTGACGTTTTAACAAGGATAAAGCTAGAAAAATATAATATAACCAGAAGGCAGGCAGCTATTTCCACCAACATTTGAGCCTGGTCATTCAGCGCGGAAACCCTGCCTGTCTATATCTTCTGGGAACTATGCCGCCGACTAACATTTTAACAGATATTTTTTGTTTTTTAATTTTCAAGTATTAGGTGTTTTTCGTTTTCAATACTGATTTAGTGTTTTCCCGTACTTTTGTTACTTACCTTTTTTTTATTGAGACGGGCAACGTACAAATTTGTCACATTAAGGGGCCATAGGGCAAAACATTAACTACCCAAAAAAAAATTTAGGACCTTTTTCTTATGTTATCTTATAATATAAAAAAAAGTTTTACAAAATATTTTAGTTTCAGTTGTTGTTCACTCTATAATTCGACTTTCCATTCCTTTTCCGGGTAATACTCGTGTTGCAGTTCATCCCAAAACTTCACTCGATTGTTTTCTGGTATTTTAACCATTTTTAATTTTTTCCCTATATTCAAAGCTTGAAGAGGAAATTGATTTACCAATGGATCCCAGCGAAGATTACCTAGACATTGATCATCGTCTTCTGGCGTTGGATTGCTGAAAAAAAGAAGTAATTAGTCTGCAACTTACAACGGATTTCCAAATATAACTTTTCAAATTGAATAACTGAATTGAGTAGGTAATTAGTAGCCAATTGGCTTCTTTATTACCAAAATATGGAATTTTACCAATATCCTAAAATAACTGATCAAATTAATTCATACATTTCTTACCCGTATTTAGCAAAATTCGTCCATAACCTCGCGATTTTCTTAATGAAGTGCCTTTCATTAGAAGCCGCAGCTCTATTGTAAACGTCATTTGGCAATTTACATTTGAATAGGTAGCAGATTTCATCCCCTAGCGTCGCGCCCGACAAATTCAAATCTCCTACCGAAGAATGCCAGCCCGCGTTCAGCGTACCTCTGTATGCGAACCTGTATAAGTAAACTTTGCTACACGACACTTCGGCGTGTAATCGCGCTTGCCGAATCAACGGATAAATAACTTGGTCTGACACGTATTTCGCGTACCGCCGCAAACTTCGCTCCCCGATCGTCCCATTCACAAAATAAAACTCCATTATTTTCCTAAGGATCTTTCTGTATCTCTTCGAGCTGTATTCATCCACCGCTCCTTCGAAGGGCACCAAATATTGGAAATTGTAATTTAAATACTTCAGAAGCTTTCTGTTTTCAACTAAGCCTTTCAATTTGTGAAGAGATTCCAAGTTCGTGTACCCTATCATTACGTCGGCGATGTTATTCGTCATACGGCTTTTGTATACATTAAGAGGCAATTTATGTACGAATGAATGTTTTTTTACTTTCTCGATAGTAGGTCCAAAGGAATTGATTAGACGCTGATTGTCCCTGACTTCGGTGCTGTCAAACAGATCTTGAGAGGCCGACATCAAATCTTTGCTCGACGCATTAATGAGAAGTTCATATAGTTTGGTCCGATTTAATTTATCAAAAGGCCCGTTCAAATTCCTGTACAATTTATTGGCAATTTCAAAACTATAGCTTCGGTAGTCGGCTGGTGAAAGCGCACTGCCACTTTGAATTATGACTCTTTTGTACAGATCGTCCGCTGCACTTGATATTAGTAACGACGCTACTAATGTTGCCGCTTTGCCTGATCCTAGCACAGTAACTGTACTTGAGTCCCCATTAAATTTATTGATATTATCTCGCACCCATTTAAGAGCTAATAAAATATCCTTAGCTCCCATGTTACCTGGAGCAAATTCATCTTCAGTGTTCAAAAACCCTAAGATATCGGTTCGATATGACACAGTAACTACGACAACGCCTTCGTTAATAAGGAAGTCTGGTCTTTGGAAGTCAGAAGATTCATGCAGCCAAACCATTACTGGATAGTAGGTGCTTTTGTTTTGTGAAAGTGGTGAATACACGCTGAGGCGTAGGCAATCATCTTCGAGTGTGGACCAACGCGTATCATTGATATGTGTGCTAAAGTTGCAACTGTTACAACTGAATGCGTCTTGCATTTTTGGCGGCTGAAATTAAAGTTTCAATTAAGTATAAAATATTATTTTTAATCCACAAAGTATCATAAATTCAAAAGTATTCATAATTTAAAAAAAAAGTACCTATTTCTACGTTAAAGATTTTATAAATAACAATTTAAAGATTATAATAAAAAGGACAAGTTTCAGGTAAAATACCATTTATTTATAATAACTTTCTAATAATAACTTAAAATGATTTAACTTAAAAAAAAATAACTATATACAAAAATTAAAATTAAATTAAAACTAACCTACTTACAAATAAAAAACCGTTATTAAATTAGATAAACGAAAACTACAAAGTATACATCTTTAAGATTTTCTGCTAGAGGCGATGACCCCAATAAGCTGGCAGCATTACCTCTCTGAACTGCTTTTGGTCTTTGGGAGAGGTAAGATTCAGCCCTAAGGTCACTGGAAACCAGAAATTAACTATGGTATGGAAACGTAAATATATCAAAATCAAAAAGAACTTGACGGCAAAAAATATAATTATGCTAATTATTTTTGTTAAGTTAATTTAGTTCCCAATCCGCATTGGGCCCGCGTGCGAACTACGGTCCAAGCCCTCTCATTCTGAGAGGAGGCCCTGAGCCCATCAGTGGGACGTACATAGGCTGGGATGATGATGATGATGATTTTTTCTTGTACTCAAATAATTTATTCAAATACCTACGTAGATGTTTGATTCAAAGTTAAATAACACACCTTAAATCGAAAAAGTCCGGTTGGAGGCTTGGCGTAAGGTATATTCCAAAAGGCAGCAAACGGTTTGTTGTCAAACAAAGTTAACAGTTTCCTTCCGATAATCACGACTCCCTCTGAATGGAAAACAACGTCCTCACCACAACTTCTAACAAACATCGAGAAAAAATTTAAATACAAAATTATTCGTAAAGATTTTGCTATAAGATATAGCATTGTTTTAACAAAAAATACATAATTATTCACAAGGCAAGATAAAGGTTACTGAATGAACTTCGAATATTCTCTACTTCGACGAAAAGATGCGTCATATAGCCTAAGTAAACTATATTAAAAAGCGTAGCAGTATTTTCTAAATATTGAACTGTGGAGTTCATAACATAACAACCTGTCATACCGCCTGAAAATTTCTTTTGTTGGCTAAAGAGTTGAAAATCGAGAAATAAGACATTATGAAAAGTTTCATTTACTTAAAAAAAATAGTGAAACTACATAGTAGAAGACGGTGAGGAAGATTTTTGTCTAATATAAATAAAAGATATAACGATATTAGGTACTTTAAGGGGCTGTTTCACCATCCATTGATTAGTGTTAACTGACGGTTAAATGTGATGCCGTCTCTATTTGTTTTGTTCGAATAGACGGAGACGGCATCACATTTAACCGTCAGTTAACACTAATCAATGGATGGTGAAACAGCCCCTAAATAGAACAATTATTTCCGACAAATGGTAAATATATTATCAAATTAATAACTTGATATTATTTATATGTTGACCAAGAAGGAAATTACAAACGAGGAGTGATTATTTTGCCAAGCTTTACGGCAGTCATAAAGATTAATTTTGATAATAACGGCCAGATATCTTCCGTTTAGTTAATAGTTGATTACTTGCAAAACATTTTGTCACTTTACGTCGACGATGTTGTGTTCACTTCAATTTAACGTTTTTTGTTTTCTCGTCGTCAGTGTTTACGCTGTGCAACCTTTAGTGGAAACTACTCATGGTGAGGTAGCGGGCAAAGTTATAAGGACTTTATTGAAAGATGTTGAATACTACGGCTTTTTAGGGATTCCCTATGCAATGCCGCCAGTCAACAGTTTAAGGTTTATGGTACGATGTTTGTTTGTGCTTTTAGTAAAACTAAAACTTCGAGTACTGTGAACTGTAACATTCAGAAATTACACCTTGACTTTTTTTAATTACAGCCCCCGCAACCCATCAAACCATGGAATAACGTCCTGAATGCTACAAGAGCAAAGCAGCCCTGCTTTCAATTTAGCAACGATGTCAAAAAAGGGCAACCCTTCAAGCATTATGGAGCCGAAGATTGCCTCTACCTCGATATTTTCACGCCGTCATTACATCAGAACAAGAACGCTATTATTATATTCCTACACAATACGCAATTCAGGTATTCATACAATAACAGAGATTACCGGCCCGATTTTTTCATCGAAGACGATGTCGCGATTGTCACAATAAATCATCGGTTGTCTTTGTTCGGATTCCTTTCACTGGAAGATGAGATTGTTCCTGGAAACGCAGGATTAAAAGACATCGTCGTAGCCTTAGAATGGGTAAAAAATAATGCAATATACTTCGGAGGTGATCCTAAACGAATTACTTTGATGGGGTCGCAGGGCGGCGCGGCAGCGATCGACCTACTCATACACTCTCGTGCAAACGAATTATTTCATTCAGCTATCTTGCAAAGTGGCACAGCGTGGAGCACTATGTACCTACAGGAAAACTCACAAGAGAGGGCATTTAGACTAGCTGAGCTGTTAGGAAGAAGTTATAGCAGCGCGAATCATGTTTTGGAGGCACTCAATGAAATTTCCCCTGCGGATTTACTAGGTCAAGAAACTGCTGCCAATCCTAAGGATTATTCCAAAGAGAATCAAAGAAGTTCGCTTACGTTCGGACCAGTAGTGGAAACGCGTCCGAATGGTCTAGTGACCGAGTACCCGGAGCGCGCCAATAAAACAAGCATGCCTGTTATGATTGGATATAACTCCCGCGAGGGTTTGGAAGCATCTCTGCAGTATCTCATCGAGCCGAAGTATTTGAGTTTTCTCGAGAAAGACTTTCCTTTGCTGATGCCGCTGCGACTTGGTTATAAATTCGATCCTCTCGGCAGTCGCTATTACGACGCGGTGAAAGATGTAAAGAAATTTTACTTCCCCGGCGGTAAAGTTAAGATTAGTAGTGTGCCAGAGTACGTGACTTACATGGGAGACGTGCTAACCGCGTACGCTGTCGACGCCATGGCAGGAAAATACGCGAATATATCTTCGAGTTCGGTGTTTTATTACCAATTTGACTATTACAGCGAATTGAGTGAGAATAAAAATAATTTATTGAAGCTGACGGCCGTTCAGGAGGGGACGTGGGGTGCCGCCTCCGGGGACGAGTTGTGTTACCTGTTCGTGTGTCCTAGCTTAAAGGCTAAATATAAGAAGTATTTTCGACAACAATCAGAAGAATACGAGATCTCGAGGGGGTTGGTGACACTGTGGAGTAATTTCGCGAAATACGGGTAAATGATTCTTCTTCTCAGTTCTCTCGCTTAAGTAATTAAAGTATAAACAACTCACCCATTTTGCTATAGTTAAAAACTCTTTCCACAACGTTCTAACATCTATACATCTATACATATAATAAAGCTGAAGAGGGTCGAAAGTCTGTACATGGAAGATATTTGAAAAAAAGTTGTCTGGGGATACTTAGAATCGATAACAGAACACGTTCCAACAGTTTTTAGAATTTTTGTCTGTTTGTCTGTTTATCTGTTTGTCGTTTATTTGACCGCGCATCACGTGAGAACGGCTGAACGGATTTTTATGCAAACTTTACTAATCTGACGAGAAAATCCCCGGCCAGGTTATAGGCTACAAAAATTCGACCCTTAGGGTATAAAAATTCAACCCTTAACCCATTCGATTCGATTGAGTTAAGTTTCCACCTTCAAGTTTTCAAATACGTGCTATGACTATCAAGTACCCTGATAAACTAACAGATGGCGCTGAAATTAATAAAGTTGTGACTCGAGTAAGCCACTGAGGAAGGATTTTGCCAAATTAACTGTAAGTTTAAAAGAGGGAGTACGGATATCAACAAATTTAATTGAATAATTTAATTGATTTACTAATACGACTAAAATTGAACGACAATAAAGTAATTGCCACACATTGCAATGCCATCTTTTGGAGAACTGGGTAAACAGTAAGTAATGGAGTAAACTAATAAAAAAGAGTTTACTTACATAGTTACTTACTTTTTTAGCATTAGAAAAAGGGTAAACAATCTTGACGAGTCTTTTTATTGAAAAACGTTTTAAAAAACAGTTGCTACTACTTTTATGATACCAAAAGCATATATTATATCCTTGCTAATTGTTACTATTTGTTGTGACTTATTTGCAAAAGTTTTTTTCAATATAAAGACACATCAAGATCGCTTGCCTTCTTTCTAATGCTAAAAAAAAGAAGTATAAGTAATGGTAAAATCAACACACATATCAACACGCGTACGAGTATAAGTATCGCTATCGAGTACCCTGCTACACTAACAGATGGCGCTGATTTAGCCAAACTAAGTTTAAAAGAGGGTGTACGGATATCAAGAAATTTAACTGAATAGGTAATTGATTAAATAATACAACAAAAATAAATGAATTGCCACACATTTCACAGTGCCATCTTATGGAGAACTATGAAACAAACGAGTTAACATAGTTACGTAGTGGTTACATCAACACTCATATTCAACACGCGTATAATTAATTAATAGAAAAATGTCATAAATTATTCCTAATTTATTTATATCCGGAATACGAAAATTCGGCGAAGAACTAGGGTCACTGACATAGCTCGAAAAATTATATGCAAGTTGAAGTGGCAATTGGCAGGCCACATCGCTCGAAGAACAGATATTCATTATTATTCATTGGGGGAGAAGTCCTCGAGGAGCGGCGACCGGAAGACGAAGCGTTGGCAGGCCTCCCTCCAGGTAGAATGACGACATTGTGAGACTTGCGGGAAACCGGTGGATGCAAGTGGCGAGTTGTCGTTCATTGTAATTTATAATTTATTTGTATTGTAATATTATTGATTATATGTAGGTACGTTAGTCTGTAAGGTATTTATTGTATGGGCCAAGTTGCCCGAAATAAATGGATTTATTAAGAGTATTATTATTGTGGCGTTGTAAGGGGTAGGCCTTTTTCGATCAGTGGACCTCTTCCGGCTGATGATGACGAATTATATCGCATCCATATTCATACGTATTGCCTCTTTTAAGCACTTAATAATGGTCACGAAGGTGAGTACTTAAAAAAAAAACATTTTTCTCTTTCTTTTGCGGAGTAAATTTACATTACAACGATTTCGGATTTGGGACTCGCATTTTATAGGCGTTACCATGCCTTCCCGAAAAAAACGAATCGACTACCAGGGGCACGGCACGGTCTCAGGAGTCTGAGGAAGACCGCGATGGGAGACTCAGTGCCGCTCTAGCCGGGCAGGCCGCAATCTTTGAGATCACTCGATGTAGGAAAAAAGTAAGCGAAGAATAAAAATCTTATTTCTTGAGCAATTTAGATGTGAAACTTGGTGATCATGATCAGATTTTTCAGTTGATTGTTTAGCTGTAGTTTGAAGGGATTTTTCGAAAATTCCAAGAAACGGACAATGCGGGACATTAACTTCATTCCTATCGAGTATTGTGTAAATATAAAAATCTACGCAGACGAAGTCGCGGGCAAAAGCTAGTACAAAAATAAAATCAAAAATATATTTTAGAAGCATTAACTTAAAGTACGGCTTTCTGGAAGCTTCAAAACTTTCCATCTCATTAAATCGTCTTTTCTATTCGGCCAGAAAGTTTTAGGGCTCCCGATATGATTTATTCTAATTATGTGTCATTTGCAGACATCCAACACCAAAGGACGCGACGGAAAGCTTCAACTGGCCCCGGTACAACACTGAAACAAAAGAATATCTCTACATTGGCAAACAATTTGAAGTGAGACGTAACCCAATCAATACCCGATTCCGATTCTGGGACCAATTCCTCCAGAAATGGGGGCGGAGAGCTGTGAACGGAGTCATTTCCGAAGCGGCAAATAAAGACGAACTCTGACGCGATTGTTTTATTATGTCAATGAAAGTTTTGCTTTTTATGATAAATATTGTTCACGAAGTAACGGTTTATAGTGATTATTTAGTATAATACAAACCAATAAAATTAAATAAACAACTAGATAGCGTGAGTAAACATCACTGCAATTATCTGTCCGTAATGTTTGTATATTTGAGAGCTACACTGGTTTAAAATATATGTAAGCCTGTAAGCCGCAAATATACACGACATAAATAATTAGTAAATTGGTAGCATTAATTAAAAATCAAGTTGACCAAAACAAATGAAACTGAATTGTAATTCGTTTTAAAGTGACTTAAATCGTTTGGTTTGGTATTTTTGATTTGTTACAACTTCAAACAAGCAAGAACATACAAAAACTTCTCAATATGACTCTGCCGAATTTCCAAATGCTTTTCATTGATTTAGGCGCGTATTCAACCATTCTTGTACGATATCGATTAAATATATTATCGCTCAGATTAAACAAGTAAGCGTAACGCAAAGATTAACTCACACGTATCTACGGGCCACGTCAGTACTCAAACAACTATACTCGTAATGATATCAATATTTAATACTTACAAAATTGACAGCTGGCTCTATCATGATACATAAAAGACATCTAGTTTATTGCATTGCAATTTTGTATTTCGTAAATAAAATTGGTGGCAGTTTAGTTGTAAATACCAATTCCGGTAAGTTGGAAGGAAGGGAAGTACCGTCTATATTGCAGAATGAAAAGTACTATGCTTTCGCGGGCATTCCGTATGCTAAACCACCTGTCGGCGCCCTCAGATTTATGGTAAGTGAAAAAAGGCATTTACCTAAACATACTCCCCTAAAAAAACAGGCCCTATCTGATTCGGTCGTGCAAGCGCTTTATTCTCGAGATGCCTGAGTGCTAACAGAATTTTATCTCATCATTCATTTGTTTATCCGAGTTTGGGAAAATTTGATAGGTACGCTCATTGAATATATCGAATGTTTCAGCCTCCAGAGCCTCACCCCGGCTGGGATGACGTATTAGACGCCAAGAAAGAAAAAAAACATTGCGCTCAATCCAATATTCCCGTTAGACGAATCAAAAATGATGGTTTCTGCGGCGATGAAGACTGCCTCAATCTCAACATTTATACCCCTAAACCACCAGCTCCGAATCTACACTTACCTGTCATTGTATTTTTCTATAACGAACACTTCAGGGTTTCCTTTAATGGAACCAAAGACTATGGACCGGACTTCTTCATGCACGAAGATGTAATTCTGGTGCATGTACACCACAGACTTGGTGTTTTTGGATTCTTATCTTTTGAAGATGACTTATTGCCAGGCAACAATGGACTGAGAGACGCTATTTTAGCCCTTAAATGGATTAAAGAAAATATTAATTACTTTGGAGGTGATTCAAAACGTGTGACTTTAATGGGAAGTCAGAGTGGTGGTGCTCTAGTTGATATTTTGTTACTTTCACCAAAAGCAAAAGGATTGTTCAGTGGTGTTATCATGCAAAGTGGGACATCTTGGAACTCTATGTATTTTAATAAGAACTCTCGTGGAAAAGCTATTGAACTATCGAAAGTGCTGGAGGAAGAAGCAGCCACTAGCTCCTACTTACTAAAACGATTTGCTGAATATTCTGCTGCAAAGATTGCGGAGTCCGAACCCCTGGCTGTCCATGCAGATGAAGCGAGAGCCATCCAAAGAGGCATCCCTCCGTTTGGACCAGTCATTGAACATGATCATCCGGACGCCGTCATTACTGAATATCCAGAAAATATATTGATTGAAATAGATGTGCCGGTCATGATTGGATTCAACTCTCGAGAAGCAATAGAAGTAACAGAGAGATACCTCCATAAACCTCAGTACCTTACATTTGCTGACAGAGACTTCCTTGTACTATTTCCTATAAGAACAAACTATCATTTTAAAATACACGACCAAGTTTATGGTCAGGCAGTTGAAGATATCAAAGACTTTTATTTTGATGAGAGTTACATTAAAATTAGTAAACCAGGAGAGTACATTACATATATAGGCGACGTAATGTCCTTTTACCCCATAGACTACACTGTTAGAAAGTACACAAATTCATCTAGCAGCCATGTGTTTTACTATATGTTTGACTACAGCGGAGAACTCAATTGGAGAAAGAAACTCAGTCTTGAAAATGCTATGTCCATTGATGGTACCTGGGGTGCCTCCTTTGGTGACGAGCTTTGTTACTTGTTTGTTTGCAATGGAATTAGGAAAACTTACAAAAAGGCGCTGCAAGATGAAGATTCAGAGGAAATAAAAGTTTTATGGAAAATGGTGAAATTATGGACAAACTTCGCAAAGACCGGGTAATATATGAAAATCGTTATTAGAATAAGTAGTATACTGCCGTTACTTCAGCCGTTGTGGTAAATTAATTTAATAAATTAATGATTATGAAGTTACAAACTTTAGTATTAGTAACACAATATACGTAACAAGTTATGTGTATTGTGTTAGTAAGTGTAATAGTGAGTAGGTGTAATTCGCAGCCAATACATATAAACGAATATAAAACTTGATAAAAATATCGATACAAAGTGACTAGTTATGTTTATCTAACAGTTTTTATTACACTTCACAGTAACCCCACTCCTCCTGAAGAAGAATTTATATGGAAGGCAGCCACAAAGGAGAAGAAGGAATGCCTAGTGATTAACGATGAGCTGGAAATGAAGGAACGGCTGTATGATGACAAAATACATTTCTGGGACGACTGGATGGCCAAGTACGGGGAAATGGCTGTCGATGGAGTAGTGTACGATATTAAAGACGAACTATAAGTAGTTATAAGATTATTACATTACACAATTTTAATATAAGTCTCGGTTATTTTCATTACTTTATCCTTCGATCATACTTTATCAATTAGTCTCTTAATAAAAAAATAGGTACAAATTTTTCCATTTCCTGTTTGATCCGGTAAATTTTTCGCTTAACTTGATATTCCAGGTTCTATTCTTAGTATTCTTAGCCAATTTAGCAGGATTACTTAAATATAAAACATATTTAGTTCCTTGTTAAAAAATGAAGCTTTAGCAGAAAATACGGGAAAAAATAGATTTACTTCTGACAGTATTACTTCTTGCGAAAAAAATTAAAATCAAATTTTTAATCAGATTTTATAATTCTTGAACGGCCAATCGGTACTAACCGCGATTTATAATTTGTTATCAATTAGATAAATTAGGTACACGTTAGCCATTCTTATCGGTGTAGTACAACATATCACCGACGATGATTTGTCAATCTCACTAAGTTTAAAAAAAGGTAAATTAAAATTGTAAAGATGTCAAAGATTTTTTTGTGTTTGCTTGTGATTTTATTATTTTTGATTCTTGTATTAGCGATGTTAATGTAAAAGTTACTTTGAAACAAGGAGTGCTGTTGGGGACTGAAGATAAAACGTTTTTAAAACAACAATATTATAATGCCTTTAAGGGTATTCCTTACGCTGAACCACCAGTTGGCGCCTTAAGATTCATGGTGAGTATTAAATAAAAAACATATTTCTTTGATTAACTCGGCCTAGATATGTTCCACTGGCACAGGCCTCCTCTGAAAATAAGAGAGCTTGGGCCGCAGTTCTAATAATAATAGTTATTCTTAATTGTTGTTTATTTTTTAAGCAATAACTAACATTTTTACGCATACTTTACTGTGAATTTGTTACGAAATAGCTTACGTCTTGCATTTCAGCCTCCAAAATCACATCAAGGATGGCAAGGTACTTATGAAGGACACATCAAGAAACCTACATGTTTGCAATACAATTCAAGAGGACGGAACGGCGAACCCAGAGGCTTATCAGGGTCTGAGGACTGTCTTTATCTCAATATCTTCACGCCCTCCCTCCAAGGCACCGCCCCAGTTGTGGTATTTGACTACAATGACAATTTCAGGACTGGATTCAATAGCACTGACACCTACTCTCCCGATTTTTTCCTTGAGGAAGAAGTTATAGTTGTCACAGTTAGCTATCGAGTTGATATTCTTGGGTATCTTACTACCGAAGATGACGTGATACCTCCTAATGCTGGCTTAAAAGATTTTATTTTAGCTTTAGAGTGGATCAAAGAAAACATAAAGCAGTTCGGTGGAGATCCGAACCGAGTGACGTTGATGGGTAGCCGCGGAGGCGCAGCATTAGCACACACTTTACTGTACTCTGAAAAAGCCAAAGGTTTATTTTCTGGGGTCATAATGCAAAGTGGTACTGCTTTTGAAGCTGTTTACTTTTCCAAACGTGCCAGGCAAAAAGCTTTGCAACTTGCAGAAGTATTTGACATTAATACTGATGACACTAGGCACATTTTAGAGGAACTGCAAAAAATAGACGCAGAAATCGTTTTTATGAAACAAGTCGATATAATTGACAATGAAGACATGCTTAAATATCAAATGAGCATTTTTCCATTCTCACCCATTGTCGAGACTGATACTCCGGACGCTGTACTCACAGCACTACCAGAAAATAGTAAAGTAATAAACGATGTTCCAATCTTAGTTGGAATGAACTCTAGAGAAGGATTGGATTTAGTCTCACATTATATTTTTGAGCCGCGTTTATTAGAGCAAACAGAAAGAGACTTCTTAATTCATTTTCCAATAAGGGCTGGTTTTAGATTTGATCGTAACAGCTCCATATACAAAGACGTTGAGAAAGAGATAATAGATTTTTATTTAAAAGACGGCACCTTGTACTACGGGAATATTTTAGAATACGCTGTTTACGTCAGTGATTTGCTACACAACTATGCCCTAGATTACACTGTGAGAAGTTTTTCTAAAGATTTGTCATCTTCCTTGTTTTACTACATGTTCGACTACAGAGGTATGCTAAATGAAAACAGTGAATTCATGGCTCGAAGAGCGAGAAACTCCATGGGCAACTGGGGTGCCACTGTTGGAGACGAGATATGTTATCTGCATCTATGTAAAAGGATTCAGAAAAATTATAATGAACTGATAAAGCTGGTGAGCGAGCAGACTGAAATTAAAGTGTTGAAGAAAATGGTGCGAATGTGGACAAACTTCATTAAGACCGGGTAAGTAGAAAAATTTAACAACGTTAGGTAGTAAAGTTGATCTGCATTCAAATTAAAAATTATAATCATACTAGAATTCGAGGAATTTCTTTATCGTGCATCTTCAGGAATAACTATTTTTTCCCGATAAAAGAGGATCTTCTAATATGATTATTGCAAAATGGGTGACATCTATTTGGTACAATTTGTCCGAAACTTATTACTCATAACAGATTTCGCGTAATTTATTTAAGCCGAATTCTTTATAAGCCGAATAATTGCTTACCTGAATATTAAATTAGCATAATATTAACGTGACCGAATTTCATTATGCATCATATTGTTTAGCATATATGTAATTTAGCCGAATTTTGATAGCCCGAAATCCTGTCCAAATCTATGTACGAAAATAAATTAGTAAGTTTCTTAATGAGTGTAATGGTAAATATAAAAACGGTAAATGGTAAAACAATATAATTATGACTAGAAAAATAGGTAATTGGGTTAGGTTAGAATTGTATTTAGAGCGGAATGAACAGTAAAAAAGGCACGGTCATAAAAGGAGAGCTCGGGGGTCGGAGCCCCCCGCATTAAAAAACAACAATAATCTACCCCCCTTTTACCTTGGATAGGTTCGTTAATTACCTTATGTCCCTCAGATTAAAAATAGAAGCCCCGCGCGGGGCTACGTTGACTTTGTCAAAGTCATGTCCCCGCATTATAAAAATACTACATAAGTGGATTGGATTAGGTTAGTAAGCTTAGGTAATAAAAAACTGAGCAAAGTTGAGAAAAACCATCGTTTCTGTTGTAATACGAGTATTACATATGCGAAAGTAACTTTCTGCGTAACTAATTTATGCGTAAGCCATTTTCTGCCTAAACAATTCAGAATTCGCAAATAATGCGTAAAGCCCATTCGGCTTACATTGGTTATGCGTAAAAGAATTCTGCGTAAAGAGTTTCGGCGCAAATACTATTATGCGTAAACAGATTATGCAAAATAGAATTATGACATAAAAAAATAAAACAAACAAGGGAAACCTTGTAAAATTGCATGACAATCAGTTCAGTAGGTAACTACTTAAGGCGTAAAACAAACAAACGAACAAACTCACTTCCGCATTTGTAGAAATATTATAGTAATAAAGGATTGCTTTAACGCGCAAACATCACACTGGGTAGGTACATTTTTAAAATCTACTTCTAGGGTAATTGACATAGTATAAAAGATAAAGTAAATCTTGATGTCGTGTAATATTACGATTACCTAAGTATATAAGTAAACTTATGTTTTTGTCTTTAATGTTTTCTCATAAGTCTTAATGTTTGTCAATTTTGTTTGTTTACTTATTTTTGTACAGTACAAATATTATTGTAAGTAGTGTAGCCCCTGTCACAAATAAAAATCATGAGTCAACATATATTAAGCCATTATCATGATTTCGAAGTAATTTCACTGAATTAAACATTCCAGGAACCCAACTCCAAAACAAAAGGACTCTGCACTGAAAGATTTAATCTGGGAGCCAGTTAATAAGGAAAGTGAAGACAGCCAGTATCTGCACATAACAAAGAAGCCGCGTATGAAGGTGAACCCTCTCGGAGAAAGACGCATTTTCTGGGAACAATTCTTAAAGAAGTACTCTGAAATGGCCATCCATGGCGTTGTTAAGGATCCCGAATCAATTCATGAAGAATTATAAAAACAAAAGTACATGATATTTTAATTTTTGCTTTTCTAACTAGCAGAACGCGTTGTATATTTCAAACGAGATAGGTTATGTACCTACCTACTTATTAATTAATAATAAGTATTGTCTGCCGTGAGTAAGCCGTGGTGACCTAGTGGTTTGACCTATCGCCTCTCAAGCAGAGGGTCGTGGGTTCAAACCCCGGCTCGCACCTCTGAGTTTTTCGAAATTCATGTGCGGAAATACATTTGAAATTTACCACGAGCTTTGCGGTGAAGGAAAACATCGTGAGGAAACCTGCACAAACCAGCGAAGCAATTCAATGGTGCGTTGTGAAGTGTCCAATCCGCACTGGGCCCGCGTAGGAACTATGGTCCAAGCCCTCTTGTATGAGAGGAGGCCTGTGCCCAGCAGTGGGACGTATATAGGCTGGGATGGATGGATTGTCTGCCAATGAAGTACCCTGAAAATAAGTTTAAAAAATCAAAAACAATTTATAAGCTGACTTTACTTTCATTGTTAACAAAAGTACATAACCGTACCAAATTTCAATTAGAAGTGGAAATTCGATCCGCAAAACTTGACCAAAACGAACAAATATTGCAATTTAAATAAAAGTTTGTAACTTCCAATTATTATGAAAGAATCCCACAATATTCAATGTAATAATAATAAATAATAATAGATTTTTTTATTCACCATCACAAACCAAAAATACAATACAAGACAGATAACATTATGAAGTGAGGCAAAATGGACAAGAGACTCAGCGAGGTCGCTGGTTTTCAGTCTCCAACCAAACTAAAAACTAACTTAACTAGCCTACTTACTACGGTAGGTGCGCTGCCACAACGACAGCATTACAACAAAGTATCCGGTAGCTGTTATATTAAGTGAATTGACTCATTGTAGAACTTTTTCGCAGAAAATGTCATAGTGGCATCGCAGTGCCTAACACGGAAAACCATTACGACACTTACTTTGAATACGTTCTACTACAGATCAGGAATCAATTGGTATTTTGTATAAACATTATACAAAGTAAAGTTCACTACCAAACAATTAGTTCCTACGAACCTAGGGTAATGCAAATTTCACTGCCATAAAAGCAGACCTTCTCAAAGTAGCTCCTGCTAATGAACAAACTACGAACTCGACAAAGCTAAGACAAAGAGCTGTATCTACATCACATTATGTTGCGTAAATCAAAGGTTCTCAAAGTGCGATACGCGCTTTATACTGCGATAAATAAATAAATAAATAAAGAATATTTCAATTAGATTAAATAAATAAATAAAACGCTACCTATTTTTCAGGATAAAACTGACTGTCGTAGAAACTGAATCGCGTGTCAGAGTGCCTTTTCGCTGCAAATGCCATGATGATATTTCATACATCTACGAAAGAAATCATCGCGAAATTGATTGTGATATTGGTACAGTCAAGTGCAAAGATATCGACACGGCCAAAGTTACAAAAATATGTACACACGACTTTATGTACTTAACATTAAGGTCGTGTATACTTCTCACTCTCTATCTTAGCACTTTGTAGGTACGTTTCAGTTTCGTCGACTGTATAAATTTTGTATTTGATATTCCGTTTCCGATTTCCGTTATAAATACAAAAATATTGAAACATCTGTGGTTTCTCGGACCCAAAATCGTGTCCGAAATTTAATGGAGTTCAATAAGTTTTAGAAACCCTGGCACGGATAGAACTAAACTAACGAACCTAAGTTAAAGTTGATCAACGCAACAGGTACCTACAGGCAGGGGTGGCGTATAATTAAGTGGCCAACTTAGTTGGTCATTCCTGAACACATCAAACGCTGAGTGTACGCAGAGTAGTCGCTTAACCACTGTGATAATCCTTAACTGTCATTGGTACAATTTTGTATAAATTTTCATCACTTTTATTTTATTCTGACGTTTAAAAATAGAGTAAACTGGCTTGTTGTTTGCACTACTCGAGCTATTGGAAATTATTCTGTAGTTAAAAGTCTATTAAGGACCAAGCTGTAAAAAGTAGGTGTTAAGGATTTTAATCGATTCAAATTTCAATAATTAGTTGATTAACTTCGCTTAAATCTAGCTATTTTTTAACTTTCGAGAAACCCACATTCGACAAGTTGTTTCAAGTGGCGACATCTGTGTATCTTGCTTTAAAGTACTAGCAATATAACAGCCACGCTAGCTACGTTTCTGTAGGTAGCACGCCTAGTAGTTCACTAAATCACTATAAAGCTAATAGATGGTGTTTCTTGCCATTTTTTTTTTAATTTATCACGCTTATTATACTTTTAATATTAATTTAACATTTTTTCATCACTTAAACTCTGAAAGTAGGTTGCATTTAACTTGAAATCCGTATTGTAAATTCCTGGTAAAGAAATTGCCGGTAAAGTGGCATGGGGACCTATTTATAAAATAACAAGTAATAACTCAAAAATAGCACTAGAAAGTGCTGAAAGATTACCTATACTGAATTTAAAATATGAGTAGAATACTATAAAATTAAAGCTCTACATATTCAACCCAGCTAGTTCAATGGCTAAGCACTGGAATTCACAGGGACCTCATTTATAAGCTCATGAATTAGAATTGAATAATATTAGAAAAATGAATTTTAATTTTGACTTTAATTTTGATTGTAATTTTGATGTATTTTATTTTGATTTTGATTAGTAATTTTGATGATAATTTTATTTCTTTGTGTTACTAACCCTTTTAAATGAGATTACATGTTACTAACAATCTATGGACCCTGGTCTGCAATAAACGTTTATTATTATTATTATATTCTTGTATATACCTATGTACAGTCGAACCATTTGATTCTTAACCCACCATAGAACGTTCTCACCGTAAGTGTCATAATAAATTACCTTGTCAAGCAACGCGATGTCACTATGACTTTTTCTACGAAAAGGTTCCACAGTGGGTCACGATTCAGTTGGTTCGAGTGTACATATTTATGAGTGTTGTAGTTTTGTAGCAATACAAAGACATTTACCTTACAAAACCGGCCAAGAGCGTGTCGGACACGCCCGAAATAGGGTTCTGTAGCCATTACGAAAAAATTAAGTAATATTTTTCTAGGGATTTCGTATTTTATACGGAATCTACCAAGTTTAGGTAAATTTTATACCTTAGGTGCTATTTACTCTTAAACTACTAATAATTCTCAAGAAAACTTAGCCGTTATAGTTTTCCTTGAAAGTTTGATGTATTTACTACCATCCTGATTTTTTTTTTAATTTTTCCACCCGCCGGCTTAGATTTTAGAGGGGGGACGCTCGATTTTATTGAAAATTTGCACTTTAAAGTTAAATATTTCGCAAACAAATCACTGCATCGAAAAATCGTCTTAGCAAACCCCTAATGGCTTTAAAAGACCTATCCAACAATATACCACACTATAGGGTTGGATGAGAAAAAAAAACACCCCCATTTTACGTCTATGTGAGGTACTTAGGTACCCTAAAAAAAATGTTTTTTTAATTTTTTATTGTACAATTTTGTCGGCATAGTTTACATTTATATCCGTGCAAAATTACAGCTTTCTAGCATCGATAGCCCCTGAGCAAAGTCGCGGACGGACAGACAGACAGACAGACATGGCGAAACTATAAGGGATCCGTTTTTGCCATTTTGGCTTCGGAACCCTAAAAATTTACTACCTACGTCAAAATTCGTGAGACAGCGCAATTATACCGCTACCTAAGTTGATAAGTAATTTTTTTTATAGAGACATAGTCTTGCGTTTGACCATTTCGATATGTCTTAGACGAGGCAACTAGCTTTTAATTATTGTTGCTGAGTTATCCTGTACTTAAACTTCATTTTCTATTTTCCATTGTTTAGAAAATATAGCCCTTACTCTATCTCGCCATAAAAAATTGCCCATGTACCTACTTTGGACAACTTGTTTCAATAGAATATTCTATTAATTTGCCTGTGAACTCCTCAGCGTGCCAATATTATAAATACGTAATTATAGCGCATAAAATGACTATGCATTTAATTTGAAATAAAACTATACGGTCGTTTATACATGACCAATTAAAATCCAACAGTAATTATAGATCTTCTTCTTCTTGCAGTGCCTCTCCACTACTGGAGGTTGGCTGGCAGCTCCGCATATCTCTCCTTATCTCTCGCCAGAGAAAACAGTTCAAAACAAATAGTAATTATAGATGCCTACCCACAATTTAATTAGAAATTGAATGAGCTTTTGTTGTGAGTTTATGTATATTTTTGAGTTCGTCCGATTTCTGGGTTTTAAGTAGTACATGGTAATACATGAAGCAGGTGATACATCAAATGCATAGGCCTTAATTTAAAGTTTAATTAATTGATATGTTGAATGTTAAATTTAAAGGAAATCAGAAATAATGTAGACACACTACTTTTAAAATTAATGACTTCATTTTCCCAGTGATAACATCCGACTTAGTGTTCGGTCTTAAGTACATTAGTTTATCGGATATAGTTAACTATACAAAATCGATAAAAACGTACTTAACGTAATTAAAATAAATTAAAAATCATCCAATAGACAATTCGAAATATAATTTAAAATATTTCTAATTAATTGAACCCTTTCGATCTCGCGCATTTTGCCGATAAATACAGGAGAATCCAAGTTAAAACACATATTTCATATGAAGACTTCGGAATCGCTATTTGATCAAAAGAGCTATCTAGTCTAAAATACTAGAATTACTACCAAGAATTACTCAATTATTTACAATTTCCGTTCTAAACGGTACACTGAATTTATTATTAAGTTTCAAATTATTTTCAGTGCTTGCTTAGTTTAAAATTCTGTAGGAACATACGAACAACCTCTTATGATGGACACGGTGTCGACAGTATATTGTTTGTTTCGACTAGCGGACTTTGCCATCAAAACTGACAGGCATAGTATTTTTATCTAAACCAATAAAAAACAGAAATGATCGGAGGTTTTTTCTTGTTCGTTTGGGATGCTAAAGATAAAATAATACATATTATAATAAAATGGTAGGTAACTAAAACTTAACTATAATCTTACTTAAAAACGCTGCACCACACAGCAACAAGGGCGGATCTGGGGGGGTCATAGGGAACATGAACCGCCAATGGCCTGTGCTGG
This sequence comes from Choristoneura fumiferana, assembly GCF_025370935.1. Classification (NCBI taxonomy): domain Eukaryota; kingdom Metazoa; phylum Arthropoda; class Insecta; order Lepidoptera; family Tortricidae; genus Choristoneura; species Choristoneura fumiferana. The sequence goes on from NC_133485.1 coordinate 13,126,215, forward strand.
GTCTACAGTAGATATTTTTTCTTAACGCAATGATTTTACATGTAAAATTGATATCCGTCTGCGACAAAAAAAGGTGACTTGATTTGATTATTTTATTAAGGTTTTTTTTTTAAATAAATAAGTTACCATTTTTTATTTACGAAAAAGTAACTAGAATTTGATCATATGCCCCCTCTCCGTCTGCTGGATATAAAGCCTAGATCCACCCTTGCTCAGCGACATTGTTATAGGTAAGTGGGTATATAATATAAAAGAAGAAAAGAAGGTAAGGTCTTTTTTCTGAAATATATTTTTACCATAAGGAACTCTAAAAATCCATTTACCAACTTTATTATTTATTAATACCTTCGGTAGGTTGCTAGTTTGACGGCTTAACACAGTTTATTTCAATTGGCCTTGAATTTAAAATAATGCAGTCTTTTCCAGTTAAAGTTTGATTGCCGGATAGTACTGACATGGTACTGACCTATAAAACTGATTTCTCAAAAATTCGACAGATTACAATTAATTGACCCAAAACCGGCGTCAGGATTGTGTAAAAACCTACGTTGAAATTTGAATACGCTTATTTTTAACCCCCGACGCAAAAAGAGGGGTGTTATTAGTTTGCTAGTTCACTTGTTACATTTAACAAAATTTAATCAAACGCTGAAAGAAAAATAATCCAAGTAGGATATAATTTTTACTTTATGGGTGAAGACTAAAAAGTTGCACACCTGTTAAAGCTGCGTTAGCAGGTAGTTAAAATTACCATTAACTTTTTCCATTGTGACACGAAAATTAATCATACATTTGTATGGATAATTTTCGTGTCATAATGGAAAAAAAAATAGTAATTATAAATACTTGCTGACGCAGTTTTAACAGGTGTGCAACTTTTTTGTCTTCACCCTTATACTTACCATTAACAGACATTTAAATATAGGCTTTTGAGTTTGGTCAAAGTAGGACAAAATAAAGGACGGAGAACAAGCGCAGCGTAGGACGTCCACCAACGAGATGGACGGATGACCTCGTTAAAGCCGCGAGTTCACGGTGGATGCAGGCCGCTTCGAACCGAAGCAACTGGAGGTATATGAGGAAAGCCTATATCCAACAGTAGTCGTCCTGTGGCCGATATGATGATGCTGATGGTGATGATAAACCATACAATAACCATGTTCATATGAAAACATTACTGAAATAACAGTGCGAAAATCAACATTACACTTTACTCAGTAACCTAGGTAGTATCTAATAACCTAGGTAGTAGGTTTAATCATCATAACCTTAATCTTTGCTTTGGTACAATAATTTATAATTATTACTTGCTAGCTTTTGCCAACGACTTCGTCTGCAAACAATTCATTTATCGCTCGCCCTCGAATGCAACTCATTATTTTGGGTTAATAAGGTACCCAATTAATATGTATTTTGGTCATTTAATATGATGTATGTAAAATTACATTGCAATTGGTTTAGTACCTAATAAATAAACAAACTGGCTCACTTTCGTATTTATAATATTAGTATGGATAAGGATATAAAAGATATGCATATTACCATATTACCAATACTTAGTGAAAGTTTAAAAACCTACAATTTTCTAGACACGGGTTAGTGTTTAAATTTATTAGCTATATATTTACACACTTTAATAAAACTGACAATTTAAATATAACGAAACTAATACCAGCCACTAGTGAAGTTATCGTATTTGTAGTGTCGGTTTCATAAAATAGTCAGTAAAAAAACTTTCTCCTACCTATCTCCTTTTGCGATCGCGTGACCTCGTTAACTTGATGGCTCCTTTGTTTTAAAAATAACTACCACTTTCGGTTAGCCCGCAAATAAACGACTGAGCAAACCCAAAACATGGTGACTCAACTCATTCGATGCGATGCGAATTATGTATGTAAAAAAAAATGTAAAAAAAAACTAGTGTTAACCCGGAACTTTGCACGCGTAAATCATAAGATCTAGCAGTGGAATTATAATTCCGGGATTTTATTGAAATTGAGGTTGCAATATGAACAAGCATGCCAAATTTCATGACTATACTGATAGAGAATCCTGATCCCACGGGATTAAAGAGTATTGTTATCCAAATGTCCAGCTATTTCATCCAAATCTGTCCGGCTGTTTTTCAGCGTGAGCTAATCCAAACATGGACACACACACACACACACACACACACACACACACACACACACACATACAAACTTTCGCATTTATAATACGAGTAGGTTTCATGTAGTCTTACGTAGTTATTTTATTAGTGAGTAGTATATAAGCGGTCCGAATGTCACCGCCGGCGCTGGCTGAAAATTATCCCTGCAGGGCTACTACGAAACTCGAAGTTCGTGTCGTGTGGTCTCTCTGACACTTATACTATTTAATACGAGAGCGAGAGGGACGGTACGATACGAACTTCGAGTTTCATAGTAGCCCTGCTGGGGTGCTTTAACGCTTCAGCATTATGCTGAGCCAGTGGCCGATTAGCAACCGCAATGACACACTCTTTCCTTCGTCACAGAATAAGTAATAGTTTTGGTAATAGTACAAGCACAAAACCCAGATAGTTCAGAAGTCAATCTCCATACAAGTGCGCTCGCGCAACGCACACATAGACACTGCTCATGGACACGGTATCTCGGGCCGGTTGGGACCAGTGCGAGCGGGAGTGCCATCCGCTTGAGACACGCGTCTGTGAACTTTTTTGTGCAATAATGGAGCAACAAAAAAAAAGTTATTATAACTGTTCAGTGGACGGTTGTTTAAATTAAATAATCGTGAATTTCGCCAATAACGAAATCGTCGCAAGATATTTTCTGTGACAAATTTATAAATAACAATGACATTAAACTTAAAATATTGAAGTTATTAATTTATATTTCCATTCTTCCCGTTTCATTCTCAACAATAAATCAAACAACTAGATAAGAGTGCCACTACCACGATAGTTTTTTGGTGCATAAGCCATAGTTGACAACCTTAGAGTTTAGAGCGACCGCCGAGCGTAGGTATGAAAAGTGAAGTACATACAGGAGATTGACTTCTGAACTATCTGTATTTTGTGGTACAAGTACCTTCGTGTCGTCTATTTGTAATTATATTGATGTATTTGTGGTTTTGTGAATTCATGTATTTTCTTTTCTTTCTTTCAAGCGGAGCGCTGAACATCAAGTGCTACGATTTTGAAGTCGTAATAATAATAAGTGATGAGGAGTCAAGCTTAATTGTGATATTAATTGTAATAACAATAGGGTTAAAAAAATACTAACAATAAATGATGTAATTGAATGGATTGAAATGGTGGAATTCGCCAAGTCCGTGTCCTGATCAATTACTTATAGGTACATAATACAAGGTGCTAGAAAATTAGGTGAGAGTATTTTTAGTCTGTTACTTACTAATTAATATCCAAAGAATCAATCAATTACGACGATCAAAATTAAAGATCATGTAAATATTAAGTGTTTTTTTTGTAGTTTCGTATAATAATTAACAATTTCCTATTTAATATTTTACATATTTTATTTCCTACTACGAGAGTTTGTGAATGTGTGTTATTATTTCATGCTAATAAAGCAGGATCTCAGAAATAACACATCGAATATGTGTGATACTTTAAATTCCGATATTCCTTCAACCTAGATGTTAAATGTAACCCGCTCAGTCTAGTCCCTTAGTTTTGATAGGTTTTCTCTTCATGCAATGAAAATAAATATAAATACACACACACAATCATCACGCCTGTATTTCCAAATGGGGTAGGCAGAGCACACAAAACGTTACCGCTTCGGAGCCACTTTTAGCAATTTAAATAAAAATAAATAAATATATCATGGGTCACTTGACACCAATTGTCCTAGTCCCAAACTAAGCAAGCTTGTACTATGGATACTAGGCAACGGATAAACATACTTAAATACATATTAAACATCCAAGACCCGAGATTAAACATTTGTATCCCGGCCGGGAATCAAACCCGGGACCTCAAGCTTCGTAGTCAGGTTCTCTAACCACTTGGCCATCCGGTAGTCACCAAATCAAAACCGCGCAAAAAAAAATCAAGACCGTCAAATGAAGATCGCGATATAATTTTTGGGAAACACAAATCTTCAAAAATACGAGTAGAATTGACTAAATTATAAGTTTCTTTTTAGAGAATGTAAATTTGCCTTTACGCAGCGTCATAACCAGCACCAGCAATGATTCAACGTGTTACGGAGTCGCGGTAGTTTTCCTGTTACCGGTCTGTCGAGCTCTCAATTACGTACAATATGTAACATGCACTTAAGTGTATCAGTGATGAATCGTTGCACGGCTTTATTCCTATTCTAAGCAAGCGGCAAATTTTCTGGTGTACCCAGAATAAACGTCTACTCGTACATTGAAAATACAAACTGAAATATAGATGCACAGAAAAACCAGAAAAATAAGACCAGCACTGGGAATCAAACTCAGGTCCTCGGTATTCCGTACCGCGTGCTATACCGCTACACCACTGATGGTCAACGGTACAGACAGACACGAATTTTCCCTATGCACCTCATATCTCAGCTTGTTTGTTTCTTATTTAGCCACTTAAGCAGTGACGCTAGCGACATCTATACCGTAGCCCTCATCGAGAAACTTTTTCGGTACTCCAATGGAACTAACCGCTCACCCGGACAAGAGATGTCGTTACTAAGCAATCAAATTTATTTGATTTTATTTGTATTTCCGTTTGTATTTTCAATTTAGGTTTTACGGGATGACCGTAAAAGTAAAAAAAAATGGAATTGAAATAAAAAATACAAAAAGATTCCAAAAACCTTAGTCTACTCGTACATTCATGACAGCGTTAACCCTCCGAATTTAAGCTGTTGAATTTGGATGACCTAAATGATGATCTGAGTAATGTTATAGTAACTACTAATGGTAGTTTTAATAGTAATAGATATATTTCTTTCCTTCTGAAAAAATACATTTTAAGCTCATGTTAGGTAATTATAAGATAAACCACAAAAGGATCATCAAATGAATAAAAAAATATATAATAGTAATAGTAGTCGGAATCCAAAGACAATAATCGCACTATGAAAGCTAAAAATTTCAGTCATTTTTTATTTATCTTTGTCGTTAATAGAGAATGTATAGTATACGAGTACATAGAATCAAACCTTATAAGGGCATTACAAAAATTTTTGACTTATCATAGAATATGATGGCATAAAAGCTAAAGAAAATTAAATATTAGTAGTAGGTATTAAGCTAGGAGTAAATGTGTAATTAATAAATTAATGTTATCTGAAACTCCTGTAGCGTCCAATACGGAACTCAATGCGGAATTCGACGGGCGCATGACTATGAGACACCCGTAGATATTTTTTTTCTTCTGTCCTATTGATGTTTATTTGATAACTTTCGGTAATAGTTCCAAAAATAAATGAAATTTTTTTGGTGTGATACTCAGAAATTATAGCTCACTGTAAGTAGGTACTGTTTGACAGAGGCACGGAAAATGTGAAGCGAATTACTTTCGATTGAAGATTGAAATTTTATCGAATTGGCTTTTCCAAATAAATACAAGCTAAAGAAGAGGAAATTCACGATGTCTTTATTTAGTACACTGTTCACTTTAATTTATTTCCAAATAACGTATGCGAGTTTGATAGTTAAAGTTTTAAAACAAACAATTTTCCCTGTTCACAAACAGTTGGTCTGTGCCCGTCTGCTAACGCGCTACAGTGCCGCGGCAACTAATTGTTTATAAACAAATAAAACACATTAAATAAAGACGAGAACAGTCTACCAGGCACCTTCATTTAACGATAATGTCCTCTAACAATAAACACAAATAAATGCTTGCTGTTAAACTGCAGGTCATTTAACTTAAAATTATTCAGTTTCTACCTTGCTTAACGTCATACGTACGTCCAAATAATTAAATTATTTGTGGGCCTGTCTGTACAAATTAAGAACGGAATAATCAACAATATCTTTAGATAACAACGATATTGTATCACAATTTCGTTACTGTTAAAGAATCCCTCGCCTGTTTTGCATAATTTGAAGTACTCGTGTGAACCTAACTTTGACGACTTCGTAGTTTTGTAGTTAAGTTTTACTGACGCAGTGGACCCTGCGTTATAGTACAGATTATCACTTGAGATGACATCGCCGCGCAGTGAACACGTGGGTGATAACATAGACAGTGACACTCATATTGTTGATATCGACTCGGACATTGAGCAAATCATCGCAGGAGCTTGCAGAGGGAAGGAGCCAGTTGTGTTTCAAATAGAGAAGAACGAGCCCGACGTTGTGAGCATAGACATGAACGGAAACGGTAAGTCTTGGATAAGTCCCTAAACTGAACTTTAAATTTGATTTCAATCAATGCGCTACGTGAAAAAATCTAAAATAAGCCAAACTTTATGGCTACACACTAATGACTAAAATTTTCTAAGCAAAATGTTTGAATAGCGCATTGAATTTTGTCAGTTTTAAAGGGAACTTTTAAACAGGGGCGTAGCTACCGCCGTATCTGCTGTATCAATTATACGTGCGTAAAAATTGTAAAAATAGATAATTATGATGAATAAATATTTCTTTTAATTTTATGCCAACATTTTTTTTCTTTTGTGAGAAATCTTTACCCTTCATAAGGGCCCCCAAACCAATTTTTATACGGGGCCCCGCCAAGGCACGCTACGCCACTGCTTTTAAACGCCCTTTAGTTGATAATATCAAAGTGTCATACCGAATGAACCAAATCTTAGAACAAAACCCGTCTTAAATATTGAATAATTTAGTTGGACTTGTAAATTATAACTGGAATGGTGGCCTTATTATGCTTTGATGCAAATCCTGCGACGTCTATTTGCCGTACCTACTTGCTATTTTGTCACGTATTTTGTTTTGTCTTTTAATTCGTTTTTTTATGCATCTTCATGTACTAGACTAAACAAAATTGTAATATGTTATTAAATTGCATGTGCATTAGAACTCTAAAACATGTGGCATCTACTTAAGCTCTACGTAATATTTTTCAACAAAAGCCCGGAATTAAATTTATAACTGAATTTTGTTTTACCTACGCTTTAAAACAATTAGATTGTATCGGTTCAAGCACTCACATCGGTCGAATTCACAAATATAATTAATTATATTATTATTCTAAGTTTATTAAACTCAAATGATTTATTTAATCTCAGCTTGGACAAAGTCGCGAGAAAATGATAGTTTACTGGCACATAATAAAATAATAAATCAACGCATTTTATGAGTTTCAAAACATTCCTAAGCGGGACATGAAGGCTGTACATTGAAGGGCCGATATGGTTACAACATTTTTATTTATTCCTTGACGTCAACTGCATATAACATATAGTACATACTATACCAGGGGTCACCAAATGGCGGAACGTGGTCCGGATCCGGACCGCCGACCTATTTTGTGCGAACCTTAAGTAAACGGTAAATCGTATTGTATTACTGAGACGTAGTTTAATAAAATGTATCCCGCGCTTTAATTGTCTTAGTTGCCGTCAATTCGACGATGGACGACCGGACCGCGATGATATAGTATTTTTTTTCGAGGGACTAATATAAGCCAATATATACCCGAGGTGGTTAGCCACCCGAGCTTTAGCTAGGGTGTCTATTTATCCGAGGGTTTATATTGACTTTATCTCGAGGTGAAAACTCTATTTTTCACTTCGATTGCGAGAAAAAAAAACATTTCTGTGAATGAATTAATACGTTTCTTATTCCTCCAGTCCGTTTCCACCCACCGGTTTAGATTTTAGAGGGGGGGACGCTCGATTTTAATGAAAATTTGCACTTTAAAGTTGAATATTTCGCAAACAAATCACTAAATCGAAAAATCGTTTTAGCAAACCCCTGATGGTTTTAAAAGACATATTCAATGATACCCCACACTATAGGGTTGGATAAGAAAAAAAAATCACCCCCACTTTACGTCTAACGTAACCTAAAAAAACTATTTTTTATTGAACTATTTTGTCGGCATAGTTTACATATATATCCGTGCAAAATTACAGCTTTCTAGCATTAATAGTCCTTGAGCAAAGCCGTGGACGGACAGACAGACAGACAGTGCGAAACTATAATGGTTCCGTTTTTGCCATTTTGGCTCCGGAGCCCTAATAAATGAACTATCATACAATACGGCAAAGCGCGTACTTGGTCGACTATGTTCCAACCCTCAGTATGTCAGATAAGATTGGTTTTAACACAAGGCAAAAAAAACATTGAACCATCTTCGCTAAATCCTAAGATAGTTCTGGTCTCTAACTTGCTATGCCTACCAAACGTTCCAGCAGGCTAACCTTAAACCGCCAGCCAGTTAACATGAGCCCGCCGGCGTCGCTGCACGGCGCGGACCGCCCCGAAACAGTAACAATAAACTATGGCCGCGACAATTGTGACACAGTTATAACTATCGATCAGGATTGTATGATGAGCGGAGGTAATTTACAAACATCATTTGTTTCTTAAAATTCGAGCATTATCTATTTCCGCTGTCGCACCAATAATACCTATCTGAATATCGTGTCATCTCATTGAAGTCATTTGCTTAGACAGTTCAAAACTGGAGCATTTTTTTGGCGCCGACAGCCTCACTGTCAGTGAAAGTATTAGGCCATTAGGCCATAACAAGCTGTAATGACTGTGATAATGATATCTACGGACTTTCGCATCCTATCCCAGCTGTTGCGATTGTATATTTCCAATACTGAAAAACTACCTATTTTTATCCATAGATACTAATATTATAAATGCGAAAGTGTGTGTGTTTGTGTGTATGTTTGTCCGTCTTTCACGTCGAATCGAAGAGGCGGATCGACGTGTTTTTTGGCATAGAGATAGTTTATGGACCCGAGACAGACCCGTGACATAGGCTACTTTTAATCCCGAAAAAATGCGCAGTTCCCGAGGGAACAGCGGGCGATAACCGAATTCCACGCGGGCGAAGCCGCGGGCAAAAGCTAGTTATATTATAATAAAATAACTAAAGACTATTAGGAATGTTAATATATTTTGAAGATTCAATGAGAGTGCTTGAGTAAACTATACATTATTACACCATGCTTTAATTAACAACAAATATTTTGTAAATATAAATAAATACCTATTATATTTTTTCACAGCTAGAAAAATAAACTCCGCAATGCTTTTTTCTGAAAACAAGTAGAGCATATCAAAATATTGTTGTCAGAGACAGCTAATTTATTTAATACATCTGTAATTTTTTGTTATTTTCGCGTTAATTTGACATTCACAGTCAATGTCACGATGTCCTTTTTAATTAATATAAATTCGCTAAACAATTCTGAGGTTAACAACATCATAAAATCTATCACCGAGCAGTAGTGAGGAAGTTCTTTATTATATTCAGTATTCATTTATTTTTGGTACTTTGTGTTGTGCAGATCTAAATCTGCGTCATGCTTATCATGTGCGTTAAGGCTGTACAAACAAGCCAATGAAATCAAGTGTTTTTTAACAGACTTCAAAAAAAGGAGGAGGTTCTATATTCCAATGTTTGTATTTTTTATGTAGGTATGTTCAACGTCAATGAGGGCTATCGCGTATGAATTCGCCACTAGAGGCGCTAGTGTAGCGTGAGGTCTACGAAATGTCAAATCTCATAGTTTTTGGGTGAGCTACGCGGGTTTATTTATAATAAGAATAATTTTGTGAATATTTTGCAATATCTGAAATTAATTATGGCAAATATGCGTTCCGGGGCAATGAATGTCTGTGTTTTGAGACAGTTTTGTCTTTCGGAAACCTTTGTCCTCCCTTTTTTCCGAACAAAACGGGGACTATGCAACACTGTGGCATGCTCGATATTTTTATGGTACGGTTTTAAGGTGTATTAAATATGATTTTAATCTAAACTTTGTTTTCACACCCGTAAAAACAAACTTTGAAAGTCATACTTAAAAACCTCACGCAACAGTGCGCCATCTAGTGAGACAAAAAACGATAGCCCTCATTGTGGACCGATTTTCAAAATTCTTTTTTTAATCGAAAGGGTATTCTTCTGAGGTGGTCTCATTGTCACCAAGTCAAGATCTGATGATGGGATCCTAGGGAAATCGAGGGCAAACCTCAAATTTTATAGGCACACCTATGGCGGTTTTGGCATTTTTAGCATTAAGAAAAGCATTTACATTCAGGAAGTATTATTTATATCTAACAAACAAATACCCCGTCTGATGGTAAGTAATTTACTGTCGCCTTTGGCCGCTCACACGCAACTCCAGGATAATCGCATGCACTTAAAGAACCCATAAAAATCTGTACGCTCGCTCCTTGATTCATTATCGTATGCGATAAAAGATAATAAGAAATACTAACGTGTGTACTCCACAGTCGTCTTCACATTCTTCCACTGTCAATGTCGCCATTTTTATCCGACTGCTCGTAGGAAGATTATGTTGTTCGAACGTAGTTTTGATTTTTTTTCTTTTCCCCCTATCAATGAGAACATAGGATTTAGTAGTGTATGGTATAATACACTTATGCAATACATACTTGTATACAAAATCCTTTTCATCTCTCCTGTTCGGAAAGTTTAATTTTCATGGGTAGATAGCCGGGTGGAAAATTGCGTTTTCATCTCTAGGGTGGAAAGTATTTTTTTTTTAATTTTTCGGTTAGCCACGGAGTCGAAGATAATTGAGTTGCGTCAATGACACTTTTTTTTCACATTTCGGCATGGCCATCTAGAATCTAGATGCACGTCGTGACCAAGGAGCTTATATACAACACTGGAGGTTGAACGCCGAACATCCGTTTGAAACAAGAAATTTGATCTTTATTACGTCACGAACATATTCCATCTCTTTCTTTGGTTAGGTTAAGAAAGAGATAGAAGTCTTTCGTGAAATGTGAAAGAAAGAGATGGAATATATAATTAACTAATATAGGTCAAACTTCTTCGTTCGGCGTTCAACCTCCAGATTTGTAGGTATATAAGCTCCTTGGTCGTGACCACTCCATTTTTTTTTATAGTTGGTCGTGGCAAGTGGCCAATCGAAAAGGTACCGTTGGAGGTTGGATATAAGTAAATTCAATTTATTATTATTCTCATTTTTTGTAGTATTTTACTTTCCTCACAGTCGAAATGAAAAGTAGAGTGTCTAACTCGGGTGAAATTACCCATTTCCCCTCGAACTATTGGCGCTCTCACTTTGTTCGAGCGCCAGAAATATCTCGTGTTAAATGGGTCACTTTCCACCCTTGGTTAGCAATGTACTATTTTGCACCACTATCTCTGCAATAACTATACAATACTATGACTCTTTATTTATTACACCACAAATATTTTACGATACAGAAAACAACGCAACACACACACACACACACACACAAACAGAACAACTGATTTTTTAGCAGTTAACCTTGTTCCAAAATGGGATGGTAAATAAATATATGACTTTTTAGCCGTAAATGTCGCTTATTAAGCTCACTGTATAATTTCCATAGAGTTGAAACTCGTACAAACATATCGGAACCGGATGGTGGTCAAGGCGTTTAAAAAACCTGTGCGCTTTACAACTATCCAATGACCATGTACTTCCAGTCCATCATGACATTGACAATGAATTACACACAAACTCAAACTGGCTTAACATACAAAACAAATATCTTCGTATTACTTACGTATTCGTATGATGATATAACTAGGTTTTATGACATCGCCAAAAGGTTGAAATCAGTGAGCAAGTTTATTAACTACCTAACTATTTGAGTTTAGAGTGCCCTTAGTGTAAGTTTTCGGTTACAAAATACGTCTCGATCGTGTTCGCGTTAAAATCTCAATTTGTTTGGAAACACAAACATAGCAAACGTTCCGCTAGAGGCGCTGTTCGTGTTTCCATATAAATTGAGATTTTAACGCGAACGCGATCGAGATGTATTTTGTAACCGAAAACTTACACTAAGGGTAGAGGTTAGCATTTGACATAACCTAAGTTAAGTTTTCTTCGGATAATTATGAGAGAATACTATTGTTTATATTTCCTAACAAGGTCAGGTAGCATTGACATCATTTATTTTTAACCAACTTCAAAAAAAGAGGTTATCTATTCGGTTGTTTTTTTTTATGTTTGTTACCTCAGAACTCCGTCATTTATTATTTATTATTATTATTATTATTAATTAGGTCCCATAAGCACCAAATCAGGATCTGGTGATCGGATCTTAAAGAAATCGAGGGAACTCTTCAAATATTGTAGGGACGCCTATGGTAATTTGGAAATAAGTAGCAGTAACCCGTGCATTTGCTCTTGAAAATCATAATTTGGTGAAGTGGAACTGATGATGAAGACCACATTTGACCAACAGAGCTACTATTCAATAAAAAGTACTTCACGGGTTGAATTTAAATTACTTTAACACAGTTGCTAAGCAATTTATGCTCGCAGTAATGCATATGGTAAAACGGAACGGGTGGTGAAGCACCAGGACTCCTCAATAATGAACGTCTCTGCATCAGAAAAAGTAATCTTTAGTAAAAGGTGATGAGTAGTTTATATTAAAATATTGTATCTTAGATTATTTACACTAAGAAGCGTGAAAAAAAAATTATAACAAAAAAGAGCCAAGAGCGCAATCAGCGGTATCGGCAATTTTTTTTTAAATATTAGTTTTTCTTTTACGAATATACAATTTTACTCGCAAATGTGATGAAAAACATTGTATGTCGCATGGGCGGTACTAGAATTACGAACATCGACTCATTAAAGCCCTCAGTCTTCGACTTCGGGCTTCTAATAGACTCTCGTTCGAAATACCTTATTTACCGCCCTTAAGCCACAATGTACTATTAACAGTTGACATTGTATCGCACAATGACAGTGAGTTTGACTCAGTATTGCAAAACAGCGTCCCTATAGTAGTCCGCCGTTAATAAGTCAATCCTGACACGTGTCACTCCCATACTGAATACATCAAAAAACAAAAACATTGACGTATTTAGTACCAGGATGACAGGTGTCAGGATTGTCTTCTTAGCGGCGGACTACTATAGTGACTAAACTATAGTCCCAAAGTAAGTTTGTATTGTGGGTAGGCTAAACAACGGATAAACATATGTAATTAAATAGATAAATACAAATGAACACACAAAAGTAATCCTACCCAACCATCCTATATTAAGCACCCAAGACCAGAGAACAACCATTCGTATTTTTCATAGTTTATATCTGCCCCAACTGCGGATCGAACCCGTGACTTCAAGCTCTGTAGTCAGGTTCTCTAACCTCTGGTCTATCCTGTCCTCTGTCGTGTTCCGGCGGTACCGGGGCACCATGCCGCAGATGAATGCGACGTCGGGGACGGTGACTCAACGGGGTCACGCCGTTTTGTCACCAAATTAGTTTTAAATATTGATTATAAATATGTATGTTAGTCGGTAAGGTATTTAGTGTATGGGCCAAGTTGCCCGAAATAAATGAATTTATTATTATTATTTATTATTAAACCTCACAAATGTCATCTCGATCACATAAATAGATTCCATTAAACAATTATCATCATCATTATAACAAACCAGAAGACAGCCATTGTTCAACGAAGACTACTTAGAATGTTATAATTACCCGCGTCCAACAATAGAGAAATTAAATAAAATAGTGGCATGACAGTTCCTTTATTAATTACATCTATTGAAAAAAAAAATGTTTTTTTTTATAAAGCAATTACACGAACGCCATAAAGACAAATGATTGGTACGTTTACCATGGACTAGTTAACAAGTAGAGGAAGCAATACTTTCGGTTGTTATGGAAAACCATATCCACAACAACTCACTCACTTAATAATTAACATATTGAGTGACACGTTCACCACAGTCATGACCTACAGAAAAAACAAAAACAACAACCCGTAGGTGATCATTGAAGTTAAAACATAAGTAGTAATATACCTGCACATTCACAAAAGTATTGTAGCTTAATTAAAGTAAATATTGTCTCTACATACAACTAAACTAACATGAAGTGCTCTATATTTTATAGCTATGCCAAAGCCAACGCCAGTAAAGAAGTAAAATTTGTTTGCTTGTTTATACTCTTTATTTTACAAAAAGGATAAACAAAAAGGTTACAGAAAAAACAGTGTTAAGTACTAAGGCGGACTTATCCCTAAAGGGAATTTGTTTGAAATTTCGAATATTACGTGAAAAACTGCTCTGACATACCTACGCGCTGACGAAAAAATAATATGTTAACTATGCCGCGCTGGTCCGGTCTTTACATATTAATAGAATAAAATAAAAATGATTTATTAATAGTAACCTTATTAACATTCAGTGATTATCCAACGGCCCCACACTAGGCTATGCCTGCCACGTGGTGGCCTGATTCGGTTTTAATATAAATTAACAATAGTAAAAATTACTTAGTAGGTATTAGCCGTCAAAAAATAGAAATAGAAATAGAAATATTTATTCGCTCTTCGCACGTATATAAAACAAAATAAAAATACATTAAAAAAATAAAACAATATGCGAAATCGCGAAGCGGTCCCAGCTCAGCATAGTGCTGGCCGTGTAGGCCAACGCTGGTCTTCCGCTGTGACCGCTTGGCGACTTCACGGAAGGCGACAAAAAAAAACCTTAAAAGTGACTGTATGTAAGTCACATTTAAGGTTTTTTTGAAGAACTATATTGGGGACCCACCTCTTCGCGAGGGTGCCATAACTGAGGGAATAAGGGTCTTGACTCTCGTGAGAATGGGCAGCATCGTTCTTTTGCCAACTACAAAATCCGGGCTCTAGCACTGTGGTGCCGAAGGCCAGGGGAAGCAACTACTTTTTTCCCAAAAAAATCGTTCGTGTTTGTAACCAATCTTCAACCGAAGACCACGTCCACTCTGTCAAGAGTGCAAGAACTTAGACGAGGAAGTTAGCTTCCTTATAAATATCGTATAGTTGATCTATATCTATTATACCCACCAACGTTACAGTACACTTACCGCCGAGGCAATAGCAGCAATGCACAATATTCGAGCTCATCTCTAATCCAAGCACGTACGTTCAAGGTGAGTTATGAAAATGTTTCGCATTGTCTATGTATGACAAGGTCCGAAATAATTAGTCCATTCGGTGTCGAGTTAACTATAGCCAGTAATTATAAGTAGCTCTTAGGTACTCAACTTGTTAAAGAGAAAGGTGACAGGGAAGCAGGAAATGCACCAAGTTACCGTCATGACCAGTTAGTCCCACCACGCGCAGATAATTTTCTTTTACGTGTATTATTCAGTAGATTCTCGCGCACCGAGGGTTACGTACAAATTTGTAGATCTACAAATCGATGGAAGATGGCATCGATTTGCCATTGATGTCCTAGGTTTCAGTGGCGTGGCGTAACAACTCGAGTCCCATCGGGTTGCCAACATTTTTTTACATGACGTTAGTTACGACAAGTATGGCAAAGCTTGTGTACCTACAGAGGGCCGACTCCAAAATTCGAAAATCAAAGTTCGCATCGTACCGTCTCTCTCGCTCTCGTATTAAACAGTATACGTGTCAGAGGGATCGAACGACACGAACTTCGATTTTCGAATTTCGTAGTAGCCCTGCAGACTACGTGGTATCTGAAAACATATCTAATAGGTAGTTTTCTCTGCTCTCACACTCCGGATGGCTTAACGAAAATGTTTAGGTACTCCAAGCCACTGGTAGTTGGTTCATATTGTGCCGTTATTTTTTATGATAACAATGACATTCTGTTATACGATGCTTACGCACACAATATAAGGAATCCAAGCTGGATGTTACTATGTAAACCATTGAACACACGTGCATGAACTATTTGTCATAACAATGTACACCTCCGTATGTTTGTGCAATACAATCTCGGGCAAACGCTGACATTCCATTGTTTTTTTAAGAGCGTTTATACCTGCTGAGCTGCCAACGTTGCATTTTTGTTAGTTTTTCTCGATTATTTCATTAAAATTGAATGAAAATTAAAAATGTGGTCTGATAGAACTCTGCTATATATAAGTTAATGTGTCTACTCCAATAATTATTCGTGATAGACTTTTATTTTCATTAAAAACTGTTAATAAACATTTGTTCGTTTTTAAACACTATAAAAGGCTATCACGAATAATTATTGGAGTAGACACATTAGCTTAACTCATAAAGTAAGCGATACATAAAACAGTTACACAGAGAGAAAATTACAAGGTAAGAAATAGGCTTTATTGCTTAAGAGCGATCTCTTCCAGGCAGCCAAAATTATAATTCATAATAGCTCCTAAATTCGTTATACTTATGTTACGAAATCTTTCATAGTTTTCTAGTTAACATTTCATCTTCTAGAGGAGGGTGACACTCAGGCGCGGTCGCAGCCTGATATTTTGGAGGGGGTCAATAATAATAATACAATATGTCGAGTAACGCTTTTTTAATTTTGTAAATTTTTCGATTTAACTTGTATACGATTTGGGGGGGGGGTCATGTCTCCTGTGACCTCTCCCCCCTTCGGCACAATACAAGTAACAGATACTTGTATTGTGCCTTCGGACCGCGCCTGAACACTTGACTCTAGCAACAATTAGCACTTTCATCATAGAATAGTACATTGTGTCTTAAGGGCGGTAAATAAGGAATTACGAACGAGAGTCTATTAGAAGCCCGAAGTCGAAGACTGAGGGCTTTAATGAGAATGATGATGATTTAATGATGTTCGTAATTCTGGTACCGCCCGTTTGACATACAATGTTTTTCATCACATTTGCGAGTAAAATTGTATATTTGTAAAAGAAAAACTAATATTTTATCAAAAATTGCCGATACCGCTGATTGCGCTCTTGGCAATCCGCAGCATGTGCATGTGCGTGTGCAGCGCGCGCACGGAGCAGCAGCACACCATGCAGTAACAAACTCATTTACCGACCACGGGTTTCATGACAAACACATTAAGGTCGAGGGTTTTATTTGGGGGGTTGCAACCAAGGTAGCCTGCATGTTACGACACTGTTTACGAGCAAGTGTGATGAAAAGAAATAAATGATATGTTTAAGAGCGTATCTCTTCTCGGTAGAGTAATCGCCATTCTGTACGCCACTCTGCCAACGCTTTGAGCTCCTGTCCTGATACGACATTACATTGAACTTCTCTTTGGCTTGATCCATAATCGCACGTCTCGATCTTCCCCTGCCTCTCCTGCCCTCAATTAGCACGTTACTTAAAGCTTAATTATTTTGCAAATGGATCCCTACTTACATCGAAAAATGTAGAACCTATATTTTTCAAAGACCTATTTTAACTAAATAAGATAAATCATTACCACTTTACGTGTAGAGATAAGAAACTTACTCCAAAATAATTATTTTTAAAATTTTAATCTTACCGCTTTGTCGGTGTGGTTAACATTCAAAATTACAACTTTCCAGCACAAGCAGTCCATAGAGCACATTGTATGCAGCGTGTATTTTTGATAGTACCTCAAACTGTAACCAGACGAAGATTTAAGTGCTGTGAACCGATATCAAAACAAATTGTTAATTTAGAATTAACTGCCAGAGCGTAATTATTTTTTGAAATATTTTCGAGCAGCAATGTAATGCGTACAATAATTTGATACGAGAGAGAAGCGTTCTGTGACAGCTGTCACGTCAACAAGTGCGACGTTTTGAATAAAAACAAAATAGTATCAGTAGTTAATTTTGTAAGGAAAATAATGTCTATTTAAAAAAAAAAAAATTAAACGTGATTATTAGGGCCGTAGCTAACTACCCTTAAAGTTTGAGGTAGTATCAAAAATACACGCTGTATATAGAAATAGCAGTCTCTATTATAAGCTAGGCCAGGGACGGAGACGGACGGATATGGCGAAATTATAAGGATTCCTTGTAGGACTACGGAATCCTAAAATTAGGAGAGTATGAATAATTGAAACGCTAACCCTAAAACCTTACATTTACTCATTCTTATTAAGATGCCGGCCCCATTATATAACACCTAATAGCCTCGATGCCTATCGAATGCTAGCTCACCTTGTACCTTTAAACTTGCTTATGCTTATCGTACCTACCATTTAAAACGAAACATTCATTTTTAGGATTACGGAGCCAAAATGGCAAAAACGGAACCCTTATAGTTTCGCCATGTCTGTCTGTCTGTTTGTCTGCGGCTTTGCTCAGGGACTATCAATGCTAGAAAGCTGTAATTTTGCACGAATATGTATGTAAACTATGCCGACAAAATAGTAAAATAAAAAAATTTAAAAAAAAAATTTTTAGTGTTCCTCCCGTAGACGTAAAGTGGGGGTGATTTTTTTTTCTCATCCAACCTCGTAGTGTGGGGTGTCGTTGGATAGGCCTTTAAAATCATTAGGGGGTTGCTAAAACGGTTTTTCGATTCAGTGATTTGTTTGCTAAATATAGCGTCCCCACCCCCTCTAAAAATCTAAACCGGTGCGTGGGTGGAAATTTTTTTTAAAAATCAGAATGGTAGTAAGTATAAATCAAACTTTGAAGGAAAACTATAAAGGCTGAGTTTGCTTGAGAATTATTAGTAGTTTAAGAGTGAATAGCAGCCTAAGGTATAAAATATACCTAAACTTGGAAGATTCCGTATAAAATACGAAATCCTTAGAAAAATATTACTTAATTTATTCGTAATTTGTTTTTCTCTTTATTAAGGTTCACCAACAATAGTTTACAACAATACATTGCAATTGTATACAAAGTTAATTTATGTGGAATATTGTAACCATTAGGTACTTAAAGGTAAACTCAGCATGCAAATCCTAAACTAATTACATAGTGCAAGGGGTAAGTACCTACATAATTTCGTGGAAGTTAACAGTATTAAGTTTTAACTAATAACTAATATAAAGCAAAAAACAAAAAAAAAATAATAAACAATAACAATAAACAGTAGTAATGGCTACGGAACCCTATTTTGGGCGTGTCCGACACGCTCTTGGCCGGTTTTTAGTATACTTACTTAAATATATTAGCTTCACTTGTGATTAGGAATATGGTTTTCAATTTTACACCCACTTCTTATTTATGTATTGACACCAGGGATATTACGGAGCTCCGTTTCCGTTTCCGTTAAGTCGGAACTTCCGTTTGATATTAAACATCCGTTGCGGTTCCGGTTCCGTTAGTTTTGAAACGGAAGTTATATCGGATGTCAATGCTTACCGCGGCGACTGGACATGAGCGGCGTAGGTACATCAAAAACAGAGGGTAACATTTCTGACACTCGCAATAACAATCAAATGACAGTTATTTGCAGTGATCGTTATCAACGTGCACTTTTAGTGGCAAAGTATGGTTGACAAAAAAACAAATACACAAGTATTTTAAACTTATATATTATTTCACAAATTATGAGATTTATTTATATATTTATAATCATTTATCAATATTATACTGAATAAAAGACAGATTTGTAGAAAGATTTGTTCAATGTATTTGGCTGTCAGTCGTTCACGTCGATTAGAAAAAAAAAACCATTTCAAATAACTAAATGACCTTTCTACGGTAACAGAAGTCACAGGAAGGTAATTTAAGTATTTAAAATATTGCACGCAATTTTTATTGACGCCCTCCGGCATATCCACCTCTTTGCCTTCTATCAGCTATTGACCTGTATTATACTGTGACCTATATTGTACTGTGACCGGGGTTTTTATTCAGGACATTTTTTAGTTTATAATAAGATTTCGACTTTAGGTGCTTATTAATACTGTCTTTTTTCCTTTTAATATTGACATTGCAAATAGCGCCTTCGTCCGTCGTTATAAATTCCGGGTATTGTGTCAAATCCATACCTATTGTGTTACGAAAATATATGTTTGACCTTTGTTTCACAATATCCGTAACCGATTGAATGTGACACTGACATGACAGTTAAATATCGTAGTACTTGGCCTATCACTTGGTTTCAACCGCCATATGTAATTTACGAGACGTCGTATCTGATATTTTAAAAATTAAAATAAATTTATTAAAGCCATTATATGCCAAGATATTCAAATTAGTATCTTGAAATTATCTATAATTTAAAAAATAAGTTAAAAAAAGAGTAGTAAAAAGAAGTGAATTATGCCGATTCTAAATAGCGACTGGTCGCTTTTTAGGCTACTTGAAGGACAAGGTCCTTATAGTAGTTGAAAGAAAGAATCACAACACAAATTAACATAAGCACAAGAAAAAAAATACCTCCCACGCAAAATGTAAAATTCAAGTGGGATCAAAAAGAAAAGAGTGGACGAATTAATAAATAAATAACATTCAAAATTAACAACAAAACTGACCAAGCGCAGTGTAGGGTTCTGTACTAATATTTTGCACATCTTTCTAATCTTACAGCCCCTTAGAGTTATAAAAAATTGACACCTGATCTGAATAATAACAAATAATAACACATAGGCTACTATTTTAGTCGACCTCAGCTCAAATTTGGCTACATTAGACTACTCAAGCTGTGAAAAATGGCAATATCAGGTTCCGAGTTGTTGGCAACACTGGTTGTGTCACTTGTCAGTTCTGAAGGCCTACTCCGAAACTCGAAGTTCGTATCGTACCGTCCCTCTTGCTCTCGTATTAAGTAAATAGTGTAAGTGTCAGAGGAACCGCACGACACGAACTTCGAGTTTCGGGTTTCGTATTAGCCCTGCAGTAAATAAAGTTGTGTGTGGATTTGGTTTGGTCTCTGCAGGGCTACTATGAAACTCGAACCTCGAAGTTCGTATCATACCGTCCCTCTCGCTCTCGTATTAAACAGTGTAAGTGTCAGAGGGACAGCACAACGCGAACTTAGAAATTCGAGTTTCGTAGTAGTCCTGCTAAAACCATAAAATTCGAAAAAAAAAATTGACCGTTCAGAAGGCCTACTCCGAACACGAAACTTGAAGTTCGTATCGTACCGTCTCTCGCGCTCGCGTATTAAATAGTATAAGTGTCAGAGGGACCGCACGACACGAACTTCGAGTTTCGGGTTTCGTAGTAGCCCTGCAGTTCGTGGTTCAGCAGGGCTACTACAAAACTCGAAACTCGAAGTTCGTATCGTGCCGTCCCTCTCGCTCTCGTATTATACAGCATGCAGCACGAACTTCGAGTTTCAAGTTTCGTAGTAGCCCTGCTGTTCAGTTGATCAGTTCAATCAGGCAACTCTTTGCAATCAGGTTGTCATTGTCAGTCAGTGAACCTTGTTTTGTTGATATTCGAAATTGCTTTATCATTATCATTATTTTAAAATCGAACTGTGCACCGAACTTGATATCATCCTTTCGTTCGATAACAAAGCGATTTCATAAGTGTTGTCCAGTCTTTAAGTTTCTTCTATCGCATTGCAATGACTGCTGGTAAGTTGTTAGTTAATAAATTATGCGTAATAATATATATTTTTAGGAAGGGTATCTGATGAAACTGCTTTACATTGATTTAAATTCTTTAAACTTTTCCGATTAGTTTGCTTACGCCGGCGAAAACTAAAATTACATTATTAATAATACAAGCCATAGAGTGTTTGATTTGCCAACTCTATGCTAACATCTTACACAATAAATAGGTGCTATATATTATATGTACCATAGTGAGTTGGTAAATATGGTGAATGACCTGACCTAATACTTTGGTTATGTAAATTCACTGGCTACTACAGGTTCTGTTGCTCATTTCTTAAGATCAAGAGAAAGTTTAATTAAAAATGACTTTACTGGACTCATTAGTGGGTAAGTTTAATAACATCAAAAAGCAATTAGCAGTATTAAAATTCCAAATATTGTTTTAGTTCTAATATTTACTTGTCAATTGGTTAAACTTTGTGAATTCAATCTGTTAAGAAATTAGTAGATACAAGCCAAGTTTAGGTACAAACTATTCTCATGGAGCACTTTGTTAACCTATTGTATGCTAAATAGGTTCAATATATTTATTTATATCTTTCATATGTCTTGCACTGCATCTGTCTGTCCTATGCCTGCTTATGTTATGTTTGAGCCTCATTGGCACGTGTATGGATATGGCACCAGTTCTACAAAGAATTATGCTTGTTTTTAAATTGGTAAAAATATGTCAACACAATCTTTGGTCAGAGTTATGAAGGTACACCCAAATATTTTTGGCTACCTTCAGTGTGCCCATATCTCAGGTTCAATCAGGGGTGTAGCTACCGCTGTATCAATTATACGGGGCCACTGGGCCCCCCGACGTGCGTAAGCAAAAATCAGTTTGCCAAAAAAAAGGCAAGGAGTGTGTATTTAATATAAATTATTTGTAAAAATTTTGGAAAAAGTGACAGATAGATAATTATGATAAATAAATATTTCTTTTAATTTTATGCAAACATTTTTTTTTCTTATGTGAGAAATCTTTACCCTTCATAAGGGCCCCCAAATAACTTTTTATACAGGGCCCTGCCAAGGCATGCTACGCCACTGGGCACATTATGCATTATTAACCAGGGTAAGAAAAACACTCATAATTTTCAAATATTAAAAATCATTCTCTGTTCTGTATAGTACAAACTAATAATGTTACAATTAGGATATCCAAAGCCAGTTTTGCATGCACTAGTTACAGTATTCTCGGATAGCCCATAAACCATAATGTTAACTCATAAACAGTCCTCAATTTTCTCTATTAAGGTGGCACGATTTCCATACTAATTTATTTACACAATCATGAGCGCTTGAAAGAATAATTTGAAACTAAAATCACATCTGTTGACGTTAATTTTGTTCTTTATTTGAGTCATTTTTTATTTACCTAAAGAAAGCTTTTGATTAATAGCTTAATCTAGATGATTATTTTAGTTCATTTTTGTCAATATGTGAGTGGACGGCGACAGTATCGTACGCCAACGGCTCGTTTAGTAGTGTGCTTTTCAGCTACGTTGTCAACTCGCCGACAATTCGATGCTAAGCGACGTTGCCAGATTTCGTTTGATTTGTCTGATCAAAAAGGATCAAAATCACATAATTACCATTTTGAAGCTCGTTTAACTTTTTTTTAAATATTTTTGCTGGCCATAGGTACAAAGTCCGTCAATCAAAAGACTGAAGTGCAACGAACAAATGCATTGCCAATTCTTTGGATTTCCGACAGAAATTAGGAAGAAAATCACATAACATGAATGTATTAACAAATAAGTACGGAAAATTGCATTAACGGATTATAAATTAGTAGTGATAAAATCAGATAAAGGCTGCATGGCTTGTGGCTTTTTCCATAAAATAAAAATAAAAAAACATCAAGTCAAATGTCAAATTCGTCAAGTCATAATTTTATGTTCGTTTGTTGTTATTGGTTGTTATGACATTGTAAACTAATGGAGTAATTTTTTCCTAAACTAAATTATCGTAATTTGTCCTCGAAATTGGCGGAATTATCATTATCTATAATCTATAATGTGAATGCAGTTATATTTTCAAGTATTGAACTGAATTATAATTCACATTGGAAACTATGAAGCCACGAACTTTGCGAAAAAATTACATAAAGCCTCAATAACCTGGTCTCGAAAAAGACGCATTATAAGGAAATTAAAAAGTACTTAAGTATAGTAGAAGCTGAGTACAACATACAACTTCCAACACCCCCGTGGGTATCGTAGGAATCGGCTGAGGGATAATATCAGAAGATGGGCAGCAGCGTTTTCCAAGCAACCCCACATCATATACTACGCTCGCCAACCCGCTTATCAAACGTGGCGAGTATTGGCAACACGGAAAAATATGGGGGAGGTAATTGACTGATGTAAATAATAAATAAATAAAAACTGACTTAGTGATGGACTTTTTTATTTGTTGTTCAATAGAGCCTTCGATTACTACCCAACCAATTAAATTTGAAATAAAAATAAACAAGTCTAATTTCATATTTTCACGTGTTTTTCGTTGAAGGAAAATATCGTGAAGAAGCATACACACACCTGCTAAATAATTAATGGTGTGTGCTATATTTCAATTCACACTGGGCCTGCATTGAAAATAACGCCCAAGCCCTCATTGTGAGAGGAGGCCTGTGTATGTAGGTATGTATAGGGATAATGATTATGACTAATTTTCTCATAGTATGAAAACTGTTTGTGCAGGTTTCCTCACGATGTTTTCCTTCACCGCAAAGCTCGTGGTAAATTTCAAATGTAATTCCGCACATGAATTTCGAAAAACTCAGAGGTGCGAGCCGGGGAACACCTGCGAAGCAATTCAATGGTGCGTGTGAAGTTCCCAATCCGCACTGGGCCGGCGTGGAAACTATGGCCCAAGCCCTCTTGTTCTGAGAGGAGACCTGTGCCCAGCAGTGGGACGTATATAGGCTGGGATGATGAAAACTGTATTGTAAATAAAAAATAAATAAACAATCGTTGAGTTACGGTCAAGGAAACTGAGTCACGTACCAGGGTGGAACCTATGTGCTACTAATGTCATGTTGACATCCCATACACCTGCCAAAGAAATCACAGCGCAATTGAATATGAAAAGGTTCCATTTGGGTTCCACTCTGGTACGTGATTCGGTTTCCTTGACTTTGTAAAGGCGAACTTATCCCTCGAAGGGATCTCTACCAAGCAACCCTTGAGTGGATGTGAGGAATTATAAGTCTCATCGTACTTACTGTAGTTGTGCTGTGCATATTCAGATTTACCTAAAAATTTAAAAAAAAATGTTTGTGCCTAAATTAGGTCTTATAAATTTTTAGCTACACATTTGAGAACAACTGAGAACAATAACAAAAAAAAACAAAAAAAAAACTAAATCTTACAACGGGTTTGAACCCGAACTTCTTTAGCTGTGGGTAGGGTAGGGTAGGCTAGAGAGCCTTATGCAACTAGGCCAATCTGCTCTTTGATCATGAGAGCGAAATTAACAAAGACTTCTGTTTACAACAAATTACAAGCATGTGTGGGAAAATATCTCAGTCGAAACTGCAGCGATCAAGTGAAAGTATTTTCTAACTTAAAATACATCTGAAACTTGGTAGGATATATCACAAATTTCACGCTATTGGCGGTATGTACATTATTTTATAAAAATATCCACGATTTCATTCCTAAAAAAAATAAAATACGTGGAATTTGCACACTAACGTCATTTACTGGCGCTGTAGTGCCTAGCTGACCGTGACAAGCGACCTTAAGCACTTGCAAGTAAAATGACAGGTAGGTATTTTTCTGTCTCTTATTCTTAAAATTTTTTGCTGTCACATTAGGAATTTTCAGAGGCATGCATTCACTTAGTACAGCGGTTGGCAACCTGCAGCTCTTGGTATATAATTGTAAAAATAATGGAATTGATCTGAGTACAGTCTCCTGCATTAATATCTGCCACAGCTGAGCATGCAAAAATATCTGACACATCCTAGCGGCTCTAGAAATAAAGTCCTATCAGATATTTATGCATTCTTTGCTGTGAAATTGATACTGGCTACTGTACCATGTCTATCTCTCAGTTGTTTACTCTACTTTTAAACAAAAATCTAATTTCCTAAGCAAATAACTTATACTATTTAAATTGTGACTTTTGGCTCTTCCAGTGGCTCAAACATTGCCACCTCCTGAATCGGTGCATAAAAAATATAAAATATAAAAAAATATATATCATGGGACACTTCACACTAATTGACCTAGTCCCAAACTAAGCAAAGCTTGTACTATGGATACTAGGCAACGGATAACATACTTATATAGATAAATACATACTTAGATACATATTGAACATCCAAGACCCGAAAACAAACATTCGTATTATTCATACAAATATCTGCTCCAGCCGGGAATCGAACCCGGAACCTCAAGCTTCGTAGTCAGGTTCTCTAACCACTTGGCCATCCGGTCGTCATAATTCGGCGGTTAGGTGTCGGCATAATTTTTTCTTTTGAATCTTGTTCTTTATTTCCTTAAACATGAGGCACCGGTTTGGAATTGTGACATGTAAGCAGGTTCATAATGGCACTGCCCATAATTGACATGGCAAAATTTTCATTTAATTCTTTGTTGCAGTAACATGGTAAAAAACATTAAATTATTTCAACAATATCTCTTTGTTTTGTTACAGGGGCTCTATCAAATTCGAAACCTAAGCAGGTGAATATCGAAGAGGTATGTTTCATTTAAGCTTCTATACAAATATTAATTAATTTTACAAAAAAACATCACATCCATGGCAAACCAATTTGTTTGACCAATTATATGGAAGCATAATACAAACCCAGTGAAGTAAATTTTTTTTTTATTCGACTATTGAAAACGAGCAAGTGGGTCCCCTGATGGTAAGAGATCACCACCGCCCATAAAAATCTGCAACACCAGGGGTATCGCAGATGCGTTGCCAACCTAGAGGCCTAAGATGGGATACCTCAAGTGCCAGTAATTTCACCGGCTGTCTTACTCTCCACGCCGAAACACAACAGTGCAAGCACTGCTGCTTCATGGCATGATTAGCGAGCAAGAAAATATGGGAAAAAAATACAATCCTGACTTGTTTTTAATTTTCCTCAAATTAAAAGCAATAATATTGTGATAATAATAGCCCAAATGCAACAAAACTAACCTCATTTGCTATAAAATGATACAAGGTCTACACAGACAACACTGAGTCCATATCAGGCATACCAGTATCTACAAAAGTGTTAAGTATATCACTTGGTATGTTGTTATTTTTATTTTAAAAAAATGGCAGTCATATCAATCAATAATATTGTAATAATAATAGCCCAAATGCAACAAAACTAACCTCATTTGCTATAAAATGATACAAGGTCTACACAGACAACACTGAGTCCATATCAGGCATACCAGTATCTACAAAAGTGTTAAGTATATCACTTGGTACGTTGTAGTTTTCATTTTAAAAAAATGGCAGTCATCAATCAATAATATTGTGATAATAATAGCCCAAATGCAACAAAACTAACCTCATTTGCTATAAAATGATACAAGGTCTACACAGACAACACTGAGTCCATATCAGGCATACCAGTATCTACAAAAGTGTTAAGTATATCACTTGGTATGTTGTTATTTTTATTTTAAAAAAATGGCAGTCATATCAATCAATAATATTGTAATAATAATAGCCCAAATGCAACAAAACTAACCTCATTTGCTATAAAATGATACAAGGTCTACACAGACAACACTGAGTCCATATCAGGCATACCAGTACCTACAAAAGTGTTATATCACTTGGTATGTTGTAGTTTTCATTTAAAAAAAAATGGCAGTCATATCAATCAATATATAATAATAATCAATATATAATGGCAGTCTGTGTCTTTAAATCTAGAAGCATGAAAAAAAATAAAAGGGGTAAAGGAAAGATGGTATCATTGATTTGATTTTATATTATTTTGTTATTTGGTAACGGTATAATGTATGTAAATAATATCAAGTGATCAAAGTTCAACCAGTACCATTAGCTCATCATTTACCTAGCAATTTACCTTGCAAAGTATAAATACATTGTTTCTATAGTTCTGTTTTCCTACGAGGAAGCTTTATAGTTTTGCTGTATACTTTAGTGTGTCGGTCTGATTGTCCGTCTGTCCACGGCTTAAGCACTGTCAGTGTTAAAGCGGTTTCCTCGACGTAGTGGGACACCACGGCAGCATGGAGTTACACCGCGACACTCCCTTGCCGCCCCAGGATGGGCTCTTCACGTCGACATCAACTACTAAACACTAGGCTAAAAACCAGGCTATGCATGCACTACACAATATTGAACATACATTTCGACCTCCACAAAGTCTTTCAATACGATGCGCGGCGCCACACCGACGCCGCATGGCAGGGTCGCCAGTAGGTGAGGTGCGGGAGACGTGATAATTAATAAAAACAAGTTTACAGTTTAAAGGTTGATTTATTACTGTATCAGTAATAGGGTACAGCGAGTGATATATATCTATAGCTGTCAAAACCCACACTTATAAAGCTACTCCACTCCATGTACATGCGTTTTGTAATTATTTATTCAATGAGGGTTTTTCGACAGGCGAAATATCGCTAGATGGCACTAGTATCGTGAGGTACGTTTGACATTTGCGTCGCGCTCGTGATTGGTTAACCTTTTCGCCGCCACGTCAAATACAAGACATCCATACGCCAGGCTTCCATATTGCAATGCCTAAAATTGAACCTTAACGCAATTGAACGAAGGTTGCTTTTGCATTGAAGAAATGGACGTATATATAGGTCGTTGGCGTGGAACCTGTGGTGCGTATATATGAGTCGTTGGCGTCGAAAAGGTTAAATAACTAAATGAGCCAATCGCAAGCAAGACTGAAACGTCAAAAGGATCTCACGATACTAACGCCATCTAGCGATATTTCGCCTGTCGAAAAACCCTCATTAACATGATTTAATCCTGCTGTGGCACAGGTGGTCCAAAAAGCCAGGGACACCTTCAACCGCGGCGTCACCAGGCCTCTAGCATGGCGGAGACAGCAGCTCAAGAACCTCTTACGGATGTACGAGGAAAATTACAATGTGATGGTCGACGCGCTGCAGAAAGATCTGCGCAGGAGCAAGATGGAAGCCGTGCTGCTTGAAGTGGACTACCTTATCAATGACCTGAAGAGTATGCTGCACAATCTGGACGAGTGGGCCAAGCCTGAGCACGTGAGTAGATATGATATTACTATAGAGATAGCGGATATCTTAAACCTAAAACCCACTGACAGCGGTGGCGGAGAAGACCGCACCACGCTGATTTCCCGCGCGGTATTCTATGCGGACTCTTTCATGTTAGCTCAAATATTACAACCGGTACCGACTCCGCGCCGCGCGCACCGCTCTGCCACCACTTTCAGTGGGTTTCGAGCTTCAATAAAACAGCGAGAGCAGAGGCGGTATCGTCTAACGCTTTGAGGCTCGCGATCGATTGCATTCACCATTTCATTCTACCCTAATCTTATACCATGTGACAGAAAGAAATGGTGATAATGATTGTGTATTAGACAATAAGTCCTCTGATCATAGATCTTCCTCATTACGCTCACAACAGAGCAAGCTGACAATCACTTATTTCAATATATATATGTCAGAATCTTGCCATAGGTTCAAAGGTCAAAGACAGTGTTATTGTTAAACCTATTGTTACAAGATACTGTTATGTGTGGTGTTGTTATTGTTATAAGATATTTTTTTTATTCAAACTGTTGATTCGAATGAAAAAACCGGCCAAGAGCGTGTCGACACCCCCAAAATAGGGTTCCGTAGTTAAACTACGAGTACTAATAATTCTCAAGCAAAATTAGCCGTTATAGTTTTCCTTGAAAGTTTGAAT
This sequence comes from Choristoneura fumiferana, assembly GCF_025370935.1. Lineage (NCBI taxonomy): Eukaryota > Metazoa > Arthropoda > Insecta > Lepidoptera > Tortricidae > Choristoneura > Choristoneura fumiferana. Next base: position 13,155,478 of record NC_133485.1, read on the forward strand.
ACTTACTACCATCCAGATTTTTTTCAAATTTTTCCACCCACCGGTTTAGATTTTAGAGGGGGAGGGACGCTCGATTGCTGGTTTTAAAAGACCTATCTAACGATACCCCACACTATTGGATTGGATGAGAAATAAAAAATCACCCCCACTTTACGTCTATGGGAGGTACACAAAAAAAATAGATTTTTTTATTGTACAATTTTGTCGGCATAGTTTACATATATATTCGTGCAAAATTACAGCTTTCTAGAATTGATAGCCCCTGAGAAAAGCCGCGGACGGACGGACAGACAGACAGACAGACATGGCGAAACTATAAGGGTTCCGTTTTTCCCATTTTGGCTCCGGAACCCTAAAAATGCAAAAATACTATTAAACAGTACGGTAGTTATGCTCTTTTTACGATTGCAAAATAAAGGGCAAGTAAATACACCAATTAACCTGTTCTCGAAACTTCCGTGGCCTTAATACTTTTGCACCGTAGTCGAAAGTCCAAACAACATTTCGAATCCGATGCTCAATCGACCTGATTATATCTTGCATTCAATGTTCTGAGTTCTTACATAATATTTACATCGACTACTCATGCTAGGTACCTATCTACTGACGCCTTGAAAACTAGATATCCAATTGAAAGTAATAAAATAATCCAGGCTTGTTTTAATTGGATAACTACGGTACTATTCAATGGAAAAAATCAATTGTGTAAACAAATGTGGTGACTGACATTGACACTTGACTGACGACTGGCTGACTGACTGACTGACGTTGGCTCTAGTGATGTGAAAGCTCTTTAAGATACTTCAATCAGCAGTAAATAATTATTTTGAATATACTCATATTTCATTATTTAATGTAATCCCTAAGTTTAATTTTTAAAAATGGCGAATCACGTATTCTCTTACTCCTGTTTAAGAGTCATTCACAATGTTTCCATGTCCCTTTTAACTTAAAATGTTTAATAGCATTTTCAAGAAGTTTTAGAATTATATCTTCAAATATATACCTAACGTTTCTTCCATACAAACTTACACTTCATGTTCAAAACTTACACTCCCCTTTATACCCCTTTAAGGGTAGAATTTTTAAAATGGTGAAACATGTACATCCACTTATATTTTTGTCGTATATTTTCCCCAAGGTGGAAAGGATGGAGCATTTTAGAATTTAAAGGGTCAGTTAAAATATGGATTAATTTAGTTTTTTTTGCTGCTTAAGTAGCGTAGTAGAAAAAGCTAACCTGAGATATGTGTGCATAGAAGAAATTTGTATCTTGACTCCTGTCCAACGGTGGTGTAGGGTTATAGTACGCAGTACGGATTGCTGAGGACCTAGGTTCGATTCCCAGCCCTGGTCTCTTTTTCTGGTTTTTCTGTGCATCCATGTCTCAGTTTGTATTTTCGATATAATTTAGAAGAGGCATTTTTAAATTTACATAAGACAGGGAAATGAGAGTAGACACAGGGAAGTGATTCAAAATGATTTTTTGGTCCAACAATGGACTCCACAGTAAATATGATACTAGTAAATAGAAATGTACATAATTTCTACTAAAATACTATTTTATCGTCCAACTAGTGTTTACCCGCGGCTTCGCACACGTAAATCATTAGGTCCAGCAGCTGAAATACCGGGATTTTTAAAAATTGCCGTGGGAATTCCCGAAAATTAAATCGTTGTTTTCATTGACATTACATTAAAAACAATCATGGTCAAATTTCATGACTCTAAGCCCAGCGGTTATTAGTTCGAAAGCTATCCCTATCTCGTGGGAATATCGAAATAAAAAGTAGGCTATGTTTTATTCCAGATGTCAAACTATCTACATACCAATTTTCATGACTCTAAGCTGAGCGGTTGTTATTTCAAGATTTTATCCCTATCCCATGGGAATATCGAGATAAAAGTATCCTATGTTGTAATCCAGGTTATCTAACTTTTCGCCAAATTTCATCCAAATCCGTCCAGCCGTTTCAGCGTGAAGAAGTAACAAACATATTCACTCACTCACTCACAAACTTTCACATTTATAATATTAGTAGGATTAGTAGGATATAGTAGGAAGTAGGATAGTAGGATAGGATTAGAAACCTTTATAAACCTTCATTAAATAGTGTAACTTAACACAAATAATTAATATCTACGAATAAATTAATTTGCAGAGCCAGCCATAATTATCGGTAGGTAAGGTTGGTTCAGTCAAATAATTAATTTTGTTGGTACAGCACTAAATTTCCAGAGACTAGACCGACCATAGACCAACTTCGGTGAAGAAAAAATTATCATGTCAATTTGACAAATATAACGGATTTTCGTCTTCCAATTAATTCTATAAAATAAACATATTTACACGATTATTTAATGATAAAATGGTTGTTAAAAACAGTGGTGAGGTCATTGAGATGTGAATATGATCGGGATTGGCGTTCAAATGCAAGTAACTACGGAGTAATCGTGAAAAATGGCTTTGTTTACACAATTGATTTTTTCCATTGAATAGTACTATAGTTAAGTAATTTAATAGAACCACGACATCCGTAGAACAAAACGTCATCGAGACTTCATTAACACTTTAAGTCATCATCACCATTTGTTTATCATAATGACTTAATATGTCTAACATCAAAACTTGAGCTTTCTTGTTTGCTAATTTCCGTACACAATGCACCCGGGAGCCAGTTTAAATATGAAAAACTTGACCGTCATTAACATGCTGAAGCCTAAATATTCAATAAACCCTTAAGCGTGATGATAATGAAACTGATAGTTTCATAATCTCTTGATTAGCTACTTTATCTTACATATTTTACCTATCACATCGATTATGTTATAGGTACGTCAAAAATAGGTACGCGGGCAAAAACAATTAGGTACACCAGAAAACAGATTTTTTAGCAATTGCGAGACGTACAATTTGACCAAATACGTGGGTACCTACTTATCTACATGACTGACTTACTTTGGGCCTTATTTTGTTTGTAGAAACAATAATGGCATCACTGTTAACATAAAGTGTCATATAAAGTACCAACCGGGAACTTATTAGAGAGTGGTAAACAGGCCTTTAGAGAAAGAAACTAAAAATTATCTTTGGATCAATGTAACTAAGATTGAATAGAAGTTAGTACTAGATCGCCACAAATCAGTTCTATAATAAAAGTATGTACTTATTTATATGCTTTACTTCACCTATAAAACAATAGTGTGATGGACTGATGGACCGACTAACAGACACGCAGAGTTGAAACCACAGGAGCTAAACTTAAGTTTTGACAAACATAGTATGTTGAGTATCATAAAAAGAAACTAAGGGCCTTCGCATACCACGTTTATTCAACGCGCTGACAACAAACATTTCTTCAAAGACGCGTCAACGGCGCGTTTAAAAAACACGGTGTGCAAAGGCCCTAAGACACTATGATTATTTTTATTTTTTCTCGGAGACGAAACCTCGGGCACGAACTGGTTCGACATAAGAGCATATCTATGGGTATCTTTTGAACATGCGTGCCCCCATAACCCTGTAATCTTTTACTATCAAATGAGACTGTGATGTCAAACGGTGTCTTTGTAAAATAATAAAAGAGAAAGGGCAATGCTCGAATCGATTATATTGAATGGAAGGTGACATTGCCAGTTTGAAACTGAATGGCCTCTTTTTTAATTGGTTGTTACTGTGTTTTCAAAGATCTTGTTAACGTATAAGGCTGCGTTTCCACCAAAGATGTGCGAGGAATGTGTTTTTCATTAACCAATAAAAACGCTTCAATATTTATCCTTGCACAGCACCGCTCTGCTGGAAACAGCTGAGCGGAGCGAGGCGATGTAAATGAAGCGTTCCTATTGGTTTATGAAAAACACATTCCTCGCAACACATCCTCGCACATCTCTGGTGGCAACGGAGCCTTATGGCCGACTGGGAAGGGAGAGCCCAGACAGTGCCAGCCTCTTACCGGCAAAAAAAACCCGACTGCAACTCTCCTACTCTCTCAAGTCAATGAGGGCTATCGCGTATGAATTCGCCGCTAGAGGCGCTAGTGTAGCGTGAGGTCTCCGAAATGTCAAATCTCATAATTTTTGGGTGGATAACGCGGGTTTATAATTAGAATAATTTTGTCATTATTTTGCGTTACTTGAAATTAATTATGGCAATTATGCGTTACGGGGCAATGAATGTCTGTGTTTTGAGACAGTTTTGTCTTTCGGAAACTTTTGTCCTCCCTACGGGACTACGCAACACTGTGGGTGCTCGATATTTTATGGTACCGTTTTAAGGTGTATTAACAGACTTTGAAAGCCACACTTAAAAACCTCACGCAACAGTGGCGCCATCTAGAAAGACAAAAAACGATAGCCCTCATTAGGTTATTACACTGTTGTTAAACTAATGATGTTTATCCACCCAGCCATCAAAAGGCATAGTGAACATGTTGGACGAAGTGGTCATCTACCACGACCCGTACGGCGTCGCGCTGGTGATAGGCGCGTGGAACTATCCACTGCAGCTGCTGCTTTTACCGATGGCGGGCGCCATCGCCGCTGGTAACACCGTCATCGTCAAACCCAGCGAACTCTCCGTAGCCTGCGCGCAGTTCGTGGTCGACTACCTGCCGAAATATTTGGATAATGTAAGTAAATGAGCTAACGCATTGCTACTTTCGCGATTTCAGTCGTTATTTCAAAAATATATTTTTTTAAACTTTGGTCTCGCATTCTTAAAAAAAATAATTCAAATACAAATACAAATACAAATATTTTTTATTAACAGAAACATATTTGATACAATACAGAACATATCTATCAGACTCCAAACTAGGCTGAGCCTGTATCTTGGACGTCTGCGAGTGCGAATAACAGATTTGTATAGCTTTAGAATTAAGCGACAACATGCAGGAAAAAAATAATAATAAAAAATTACAAAATTGACACAAAACAACCGGCAAAAAAGTAAAACTAACGTTTATACTATGTGTGTATGTGTGCTGTGTGCGTGTGTGTGCGCGTGAGTGTGTGTGTGTGTGTGTGTGTGTGTGTGTGTGTGTGTGAGTGCGTGTGTGTGCGTGAATTCTTAAACTACATTCTTAAAAAACTTAACCTCGTACATTCATACCAATATTATAAATGCGAAAGTGTGTGTGTTTGTCCGTCTTTCACGTCAAAACGGAGCGCCGGAGCGACGTGATTTTTGGCATAGAGATAGTTTATGGGCCAGAGAGTGACATAGGCTACTTTTTATTCCGAAAAAATGCACAGTTCCCGAGGGAACAGCGCGCGATAACCGAATTCTACGCGGGCGAAGCCGCGGGCAAAAGCTAGTAATGAAATAAAAAGAAAAAGTAGGTTTATATTGCATTTTTTTATAAAGTTTTGAAGATGCTTATCTGACTGTTTTTTCCAAAAACTTAAATTTTAATTATCTCAGAAATGTTTCACTTTTGCATAAGGCATTATGAGAACAAAATAATTGAAAATGTCAAAAAAATACGAGAATAGGTTGATTTACCAATAAACCTGTGCAACTTTATTTATTTATATGCAAAACCCAAGAGTAAGCGACAATCTAAACCGCCCTTTAAAAATCATTGTCTTTCTCTTTCTGTTACTTATTGACCATCCCGTTCAGGACGCGGTGCAAGTGGTAGAAGGCGGCCCGGCGGAGACAACAGAGCTACTCAAACAGCGGTTTGACTACATCTTCTACACCGGCGGCACCGCCGTCGGCAAAATCGTGCACGCCGCCGCCTCTAAGTTCCTCACGCCGGTCACTTTGGAGCTGGGCGGGAAAAGGTGAGCCGCCATGTTGATTTTTAGAACTTCGAACCTTGTCATTGTTTGGCAACAAGGGAGGGAATATGGGGTCTGTACTATAGATAACATAATATTAACTATGTAATGGAAAGGTATTTACTGGAATAGGTTTTACCATGGACGCCAAAGGACGCGTTCTCGCCCCAACTTTCTTTAGCGTACGAGTATTTAGAAGTACGGCGACTCGAAACGTTAAGACTCGACTCAATTAAACGTTAAAACGTTTATGGTTGTCTGGGAGGGATCGCTTTTAAGCGATAAGACCGCCTATTGTCTACCCTGAATCTAAGTGTTTATATTATAAGTTTTTTGTACTGATTTATGGTGTGCAATAAAGAATATTTGTATTGTATTGTATTGTTAAAACTCGAAAAAACCGCGAGCTACAGAAGCCCACAGAAAGTATTATCGCCCACGTTAAAAACCTGTAGTCTAAGGGGCTGTTTCACCATCCATTGATTAGTGTTAACTGACGGTTAGGTGTGATGCCGTCTCTATTTGTTTTGTTCTAATAGACGGAGACGGCATCACATTTAACCGTCGGTTAACGCTAATCAATGGATGGTGAAACAGCCCCTATATAAACCTTACTACCAATTTGTTTTCCTCCCGCAGCCCCACATACATCGACAGCACAGCCAACCTAGAGTTCACAGTGAAGCGCGTCCTATGGGGCAAGTTCATCAACACGGGCCAAACTTGCATCGCCCCCGACTACGTGCTCTGCACCAAAGAGATCCAGGACAAGTTCGTGGAGATCGCCAAGAAAGTACTCAAGGAGTGGTACGGCGAAAACCCGCAGAAGTCCCCCGATCTATGCCGCATCGTCAACAGCAGGCATTTCAAGTGAGAATACCTGCATTGTAATTTTAAACCGTGTTATAAAATGAATCTGTAAGATTTCAGCAGATTGGTGATTCAATTTGACTGAAAATCGCTGTAATAGCATTAAGAATTCGTACTACTAGCAACGCTACAGTACTGTCGAGGAAACTGAATCACGTACAGTCACCAGCACCAATATCTGACACAACAAGCGTGCATAAATATCTGATACGACTCTATTCCTAGGGCCGGAAGGACGTGTCAGATATTTTTGCACGCTCCGCTGTTGCAGATATTATTGCTGGTGACTGTACCAGGGCGGAACCTTTATGCTACTAATGTTGTGTTGACATCCAATACATTTGCCATGCAGCCGTGGTGGCCTAGTGGTTTGACCTATCGCCTCTCAAGCAGAGGGTCGTGGCTCACACTCTGAGTTTTTCGAAATTCATGTGCGGAATTACATTTGAAATTTACCACGAGCTTTGCGGTGAAGGAAAACATCGTGAGGAAACCTGCACAAACCTGCGAAGCAATTCAATGGTGCGTGTGAAGTTCCCAATCCGCACTGGGCCCGCGTGGGAACTACGGGCCAAGCCCTCTTGTTCTGAGAGGAGGCCTGTGCCCAGCAGTGGGACGTATATAGGCTGGGATGATGATGATGATATTTGCCATAGAATTCATAGCGAAATTGACTATGAAAAGATTCCACCCCGGTACCTACGTGATTCAGTTTCCATGACTACATAGGTCGATCGTCAAAGCGTGACTTTTGAATAAAAAAAATCTGATGAATAACTTTTATAGAGGAGTTCAGTCAAGCTTGCCCAATCAGTAATCTAAGCACATATCAAAAAAATTAATACTATTTGAATATTCTTATTGATTAAGCTAGATGCTAGAACAAGAAAGAAACTGGAATGAAATACATGTCGACGATGACAGATAATAGCGTTTGCGAGGCGTCTTCTATAATATAATCAAGCTCCAAAGCTCTAAGCCCCTCCCCCGAAGTCATCTTAACACTACCCTGACAAGTCTTAAAGTAAACACTAAGGGGCTGTTTCACCATCCATTGATTAGTGTTAACTGGCGGTTAGGTGTGATGCCGTCTCTATTTGTTTTGTCCGAATAGACAGAGACGGCATCACATTTAACCGTCAGTTAACACTAATCAATGGATGATGAAACAACCCCTAAATCTTCCACGAATTTCAGGTACTTTGCATTAGTTAAATTGCGTTTGATACTAATATTAGCTACTTACATTGTAGTGGTAGTCTCAAAGACGCTGTTTTTGTCGCAGTTTACCTCATAGCTGCATAGTAATTAACCTTGGCATGTCTTCCTTGTTTTACGTGTTTAAAGCCTTTTGTGATCTCTGAGCTACCAATGCCACTCTGATCTTTATTTCCTGAAAATCACCTGTAAAATAAATCATTAAAGACATAGCTCTAATGCCAAAAATACACGACTCCTCTATTGATTGTGAGATATAAGTTCACTACATATTTTTATTATTTTACCACTAGATTAGTCATAGTTGACGTATTGTAGGACCAATGACGTAGTTGATGACTGATGACAAGTACTATGGCACAAATGTGTACACAAACTGCAAGGTGTTCTATTCAATGAAACCCAAACACACTTCTGTCAATAACTAACGAAAATTTTATCACCACGCCATTGCTTTACTTTTATCATTCATAATATACCATTAAGTGATCTCTAAAAACGTATACTAATTCCCTATGTTACTTATTGGGTTTATACTGTGCCTGCGTAGACCCTAGGTCCTTATTGTCCAACGCACTCGGAATCAAATCACATTTTCCATTTCTTCTATCACATAGAAAGATATGCTGAATACAATCACGAGCGCCTGCACGTTATACAATACGGCTTCTGGCTTCAACTACTATTCCAGATTGTCTCAGACCGTTTCCTATCTAATTTCAGCCGTCTCCAAGCATTAATCGATGCTAGCAAAGACAAAATCGCGATCGGCGGCGAATACGACGCCCAAGACAAGTTTATTGCACCCACGATCATCACGAACGTCCGGGGCTCCGACAAAGTCATGGAGGACGAGATATTCGGCCCCATCTTGCCCATTGTGCCTATAGAAAACGCCTATGATGCGATCAAATTCATCAATGACAGGTAAGCTGTTACTGTTTTTGTTTCATGTGTGTGTGTTGGAGTTTAGGGATGGGCTTTAAAATTAAATTAGTCGCAGTATTAGTCAGCTACGATGTTCATGTTGGGGACGGTTACTGTAGCCAGTTATTTTTGTTTTTGTTGCCGATTGTGCGAAACTTGTTTTTGTTTTGATTTTAAGCAACAGATCTGACTTGACAGGTATTTTTGTCTCAACATATGTGTAATAAAATGACGGCATATCAAGGTCGTAAATGTTGATTTGGAATAAAACCGAAACTGTGTTTGTTTTGTTTGTATGACGACGGATAGTTTTGCTTGACTATTTTACGAAGGTTTACAAAGAACAGAGAAAAAAATATTACTTAAAGAAATGTATGATAATTTATAGGTAGGAATTTGTGTGTGTGTGTGTGTGTGTGTGTGTGTGTGTGCGGGGGGGGGGAGGTTTGTTAAGTGAACATGTTGATCATTGTTTTTTTTTTCTATTAAATTTTTCATATCATTCTGGAGTCGGGTAAATATTCAGCGTTTTTACGGCGGTTTTTTTTTCGTCATTACCGTTTGAAAAATATTATTATAACAGATGATGATCCAGGTTAAATTTTTATGAAAACCAAAGACAATACCTAAGCATCGGTATTGTCTTCTCATAGCGTGCTTAAAGTTCATGCGATTTGTCCTTCCTTTTTGCTAATAAACGTGAGATGGTAATGACGCTTAACCGACCGGTCAAAACGCTCGAATATTTACCCAGTCCTATTGTAATTGTTTTTTTATTAGTCTTAAAATTAATTAAGTAATGGATACAAAAATATGCGCTGCCGTCCACACAATTACGTTAAATTGACGTTATCATGTCTATGGCTCTTATAGAATTGTTCGAAAACACGCGACATTGCCTAACATATAGCTACTCATCTGTATAATACAAGACAATTTGACTGACTGATAACAGAAAATTATAACCGGTTATTTCCTAGTAATTACATGAAATTACAGTGCTAATGCCGCAATGACGTAGGTTGGCCCTGACTTAACAGGTTTCACTACCAACTCGTTCTTTACATTGTTGGAAACAGCAGAGTTTTTAATAACCGAGTAGTTTTTCTAGACTCTGATATGACGTTTTAAATGTACTTCACTATTTCAAGAGCTGTCCAAACTTGTTTTGAAAGCCGTGGCATGTTAGCGAAGCGATTTTTTACTGCCTAGGTTAAATGCAGAACGTAAGTAATAATTGCGACGAAAATAGTAAAACCGAGTACTGCCTTTTCGCAACGTAACGTTTGGCAACCTGTTTCATTTCGCAACTTTTCATTTCGCAAACTCTAAAAATGTAAATATTTCAGGATTTATTTCAGGGCCATCGTGAAGAACCCTTTAGGTTAGGTTAGGTTAGTTTTATAAAAATCCTGAAATATTTACAGTTTCAGAAATATTAAACAGTTGGGAAATGAAAAGTTGCGAAATGAAACAGGTTGCCAAACGTTATTCGCCGAAACATTAGTAAACCTAGTAAAACGCATAAGCATTGGTGCGTACGCAAGTGTGGATGATGACTTAAGGTTGGAAATCGCATCTAATTCGGGCAAAGTCCTCAAAGCTTTAGCAACGTCTGTAGATATTAACTTTCGCGATTATTCTTAAGAAAAAACTTGCTAGCAAAAGGCATAGTTTCCGAAGTTTTTTTTTTTCTATTTGTTTACCATTGGCAAACCAGAGCGCTATTTTAGGAGTACACTAAAACATAGTACATGGAGCTCCAAGGTTTTCTATTTCCATTACCATTTAGTATAAGTATACTTATGATACTCATATAACAGAAGCATTATCATTATCATACCAAGAATATTAACAAAAAACCATACATTGTCATCCGAATGACATTGACATAATATGTTTACACATTTGGAAGTACTCATACGAGAAAACATCAAAATTCAAACCGGATTCACACAAAAACGTTCCGTACCATTACAACTATCTATTAGTCTAGTATAAACGTCGAAATGAAAATATATTTTTTTTGTACGTATTCCCTTTCATTTATTTACTTTATTTGTTTTTATGTCGGCATTACTATTACACATCTTTGAAAATTTCAATCGTTAAGAAGTTATTGTACGGTTCAAAAGATAAAGGCCTGTTGACCTGTAAACAGACCCTTAGTGGTAGGGTCCCGTTGTCACCTTTTGGCCCAAGGAGTGGGACGTTAATAAAATATGAACATATAAATGAACTTTACGGGTGAGAGAGATTGATGTTTAAAAAAACCTTTAAAATATGCTACGCACATCCACCGTTTGAACTAAATGAAATTATTTTCTGGCAAGAAAACCGCACATATTATGTTGTTTGTTACTTAAAGCCGCATTTCGCTTTGGTTACTTTAGTTTTACTCAAAAAATGCTAAGAAGATCCAAATCGCGTCGTGTCTAAATGTTCATGGTACCTAAGGTTCAAAATTCATTTCAACATGCACATTATACATATTATTTTATCATCTCAAGTTGGTTGGTCATTTCCAATATACGCCGTGTCATAAAATTCATCCGGAATAATTCTGCAGAAGCAAAAATGTCTTGTATACAATGCAGCGGACGATATTGGAATCATTCATGACGGTAGTCACCTGCATTAATATCTGCCACAGCGGAACGAGCAAAAATATTTATGTTGTGTCAGATATTGTGCTGTTGGCTGTATACAACTACACACGACACTGATCAGTCAAGGTGCCACACGGTTAATTAATATACCTAATACTCATGTGGCGATTTCAGGGAACACCCATTAGTGCTTTACGTATTCAGCAACCAAAGCAGCATTCAAACGTTGTTCAGAGAACAGACCCGCTCGGGAAGTCTAGGCATCAACGACACTGTAATGTTTTACGGCGGTAAGAATATACGACGGGTTATGCTACGCCAGCACAAAATGTATAAAGAATACGGATCTAAACTATCGACAGTAATCGTAGTTTTTTTTTTAATGTACTGTTGTTTGGGGGTATATTTGTAACAGACATTGGAATGAGGCTGTTACTGACTGAACCAGGAGTTGCGAGTACATCTACACTTTCCATCTGGCGAGATAATGGTCAATCGCTGGTCAGGTTATCGACAAAAATGATCTTATTTCTATGACCCAGTCGCCGTCATGTGTATTGGAGTGGTCAAATTACGTGCAAATAGCTCTTTTTGACAATTACATTTGAGCGTTTTACGTATTTTTAATCCCCGGTGCAAAAAGAGGGGTGTAAATACAACAGCGCGTAATAATTTCTAGAATACTCTTTCGAGTACCTTATAAAAGGGATATTCATTTTTGTGCTGGCTAGCGAAGTATGCTTGCTATGAAATGAGCTGAACGAAAAGCATCCACTCTAACAAAGCATCTTGTAATAAATGCAGTTGAACAACGCTCGTTGTTATTGGTGGTGGTTTGGGCTTGGCGAGGTATTCTTTGTTTCATGTATGGTGGTGGCGGTAGTGGACTAATTAAAAAAAAATCTAGTTTTATTTCTTATTTATAAGCTAGTAGGTATTAGTTTTCGTAAACTGCTACTCTTACTCGTATTTATGTAATTATTCATTGAATCTATTTGTCTTTTACTTTTGTTAAATACTTGTTGCTACTAAAACAATGTATAAAACAAATGTCATTAACTAGTTCCCATAAGCCCTGTTATCCTCGTAAATCCCACAGCAAATTTTGACTATAACAATTTGAAACTTAATTTGAATTAAGAAAAGTTGACATTTGCTTAGACATGTGTTCTAAACTAATACACTGTTCTTTACGAGGATGGCAGTATTTGTACATAGTAGGTGGTGGTCTAACTTTGCATTTTGCTCGTGTAGAGAGAAGCCGCTAGTGATGTACGTCTTTACCAAGGACAAGGCCGTTCTATCGACAATAGTGGACAGCACTAGCAGCGGCGGCATGTGTGTCAATGACACTATGATGCAGATGGGAGGTTTGGACTGATAACCTTTATTGTAGTAAGACAAGAACTACATCATGAAAGTAAAACATCAAAGCGTTTGCATTTGAACACCTCGTAACGTTAATACATATCGTCACTACATGAAAAAAAAACCCTCAAAAATACATACTTTTACTAAATTAAATGTACGCAATATGTTTTAACATATTGATTAGAGACACACACTTAATGATGTGAGATATTTGTTACCGTTGCGAATGAGATGTATTGTGCCTTATATGTCTCAAGTTTTGTCAAAATTTTATAAAAAAAACTTTTGCCTACTATAACAATATAACAGATTGAAGCTCAAAATAAAAAAATGCTTCGAATAATTTATAATGAAACAGTCCTGTTTTTAAAAGCACTTATTAAGCACGTAGAACCTTTTCCCCACAAGTAGCTATATAACTGCATGTCTGCACGAACCTATTGCCTGATCCGTCGTTGCTCAAAGTGACAGGGCAGCGAAGCCACACATGTTTTAAGATTTAAAAAAAGTAAGGATGAAGCCTACATTGTCATCGTACGTGTATCTTGAACTTGCGGAATTTCCTATAAGAAACGCATTTAGTACAGTATTACGTATATTTTTCTCATAACCTTTAAGAGATGGATCATGCATTCGCTTCGCTGCCATGTGACTCGACATCGATGGCCTTTTATTTAAAGTTTTTATCTTTTAAACGCCAACGACACCAAGATTTGACAGAGTTTTCAGTCGTCACAGCAATCTTCAAAACGAAACAAATACCGGCGCGTGTCAGGACGTATGGCAACCATATACTATAGCTAGTGCCACGAGAGTTGAAATGAATGACTACACACACAGCTACAACATTTCGTGTAATGACAGCAGGATTTTGACATTTACTCATTCATTTCATTCATTTTCCTTTTGTGTAATCAGTTCTTTTTGCAAATGTGTGTGTAATCATTCACTTCAACTCTCGTGGTACCACTATAACACCACTGGCGGTGAGCTCTATACTTCGTTTTTTTAGCATTAGAAAAAGGGTAAACAATCTTGACGAGTCTTTTTATTGAAAAACGTTTTTAAAAAAACAGTAACTATTACTTATAATACCAAAATAATGTAAATGATCATATTTTATATCCTTTCTAATTGTTACGCTGTCACTTATTTTTCAAAAGTGTGGCTCTGTCCATCAGAGGACAATTTTGCCAGTGTCTACCGTTGTACGGTTTCTAGAAAACAGAGGTGGATGAACGATGACAGCGCGAACTCTTTTCAAAAGTGGTTTTCAATAAAAAGACATGTCAATGTCGCTTACCTTCCTTCTAATGCTAAAAAAACGAAGTATAGCTGGTAGGTGACAGCAGCTGTCAAACGCAAGTGTCGAAGTTTGTTATGTAGGAACTTTAATATAATCTGTGGCAGAATTTTAAACTTACAACTCCGGATCGCTGCCTCAATGCGTAGGATCTTAAAGTTTAAGGTCATGGTGGCTGTAATGATGACGTGATTGTCACTCTTTGGAATTGTCGATGGCGTCTAAATGAATACAGGACCTAGTATTTATGCCACGGACATGAAAATCAGGAGACAGACTTAAATAGTTTCCTAATAGCAATTCAGATAAGTCGAAAACAGAAACGAGAAAATTCATTTACAGTCTAGATTTAAAGAATGGTGTGTTATGTTATTCTTGTCCGAAGCATTTACACTTTAGTGCATGTTTGAACATTTCTCGAAGAGATTGTACATTTTATTTACAACTCCGTACTTACCAAAAAAAATGCAGGTAGGGTGAATAAAGCCGAGTCAAAATCGCATGATTTTCCAAATGACCTAATTCAATCGTATAGAAATTTACACAAAAAAGGAATTTGGTACTATTAATTAGGCTGTTCCATTTACCCTGCACGAATTTTTTCTGCAAATCAGAGTCGAAAATTAAATGTTTAAAAAAAGTTTTGGAAAATGTTAATTTAAAAATTGTATTTTAATATAGTTGAAACGCTGCCGTTTGGCGGCGTCGGCTACAGCGGCGTGGGCGCGTACCACGGCAAGGCCACGTTCGACACGTTCACGCACAAGAAGAGTTGCCTCATCAAGAACTTCTCGCCGATCGGAGAGAAGCTGGCTTCGTAAGTTACAGTTGTATTGTTAACTTTACCCTTTGTTGCCCTTTGTTTGGAATAAAAACTAGCCTATGCGTTATTAGTCGGGTAGACTCAGCGAGCCGTCTTCCGAGCCACTCATTTTCGGTGCGATTTTGAGACTTCTGTCAAACAAAATCTGGCTCACGCGCTCGCCTCACAAAGGGGCTCGCTCAGTTCGGAGTCCTACTCACTACATATGTCTAATAACATTTGTTTTTTACCCTAAAAGAAACCCCGCTTTACTCCTATAGGAATAATTACCTGATGGCTAGGAAACTATGGTTATAAAATAATACGCCTGTGCTTGTCTGTAACTTGAACCGATGCGGCGTCGTGCCTAGAAATTGTCACCCCCTATAATCTGCATTGGTGACGCACCGTAAAGGCAACGTCCAACATTCTGGCGCGACACCGTTTTACGTTAAGGTGCTGACAAACTTGAGCATTTCTTTTGCAATTAGCTAATCAGCTAAAGAGCATTCTAGCGAATGTTACAATACAGGTAAAAAGCTCACAGAATAAACAGGAGCTCTCGAGCGAAACGCCGGTAAATTTGGATTGAGCTTTTTACCCAGCAATTCGTCGGACATCATTGTGAATAATAAAATTTAGCATTTACTAGAGTGTTCCCTAGAATATTGTGTAAATGTTCGTACCAATGTTTGGTTCTATGCTTGGCTCTTTTATTTGTTCATGATGTCCTGTTAAAGATGGATGCTCAAGTTTAACAGCATCTTTACGACGCCGCGCAATTATTGTATAAATTTTTTGAGGTGTCCCGATCTCGTTAACAGCCCACCTTTCGAACAAAGCCACTGTATTCTATTGTGCCCTCAACCGCATAATCCTGTTTAAAATTAACGGAAATATAAGATAAAATAGTTTATTGATTGATAACTTTATTGTCTAGAGCAGAAAGTGCATTTTAAAATAAACCAGCGCGCCGTGGTGACTTGGCCAGGCCCTAATATACATTGTTTTCCGCGTTCCTTTAATAACCTCCACCTTTATTCCAGGAGCCGCTACCCTCCCTACACTGACGGCAAGCTAAACTTCATCACGACGATGATGCGCAAGCGGCACGGGCCGTCGCTCGCCGCGCTGCCGTACTTGCTCGCCTTCGCACTCGGCGCCGGCCTCACCTACGGCATCGTCGCTTGGAATAAGGTAAAGAAGTAATGCGGGTTAGAAGATGTCAGCTATAAACCAATTGGCTTGGCGATTCCTTTTTTGTCCACTGAAAATTGCAAATAATTCACACAGATCACGGTTTTACTCGTGTGGAAATAGATGCGAAATAACCAACAAGACTAATAATTGAGTAATTGACACACGATTTACCGAGGCATCACTCGCCTGAACGCTTAATCCATGTGGCTTAATTTATAGTTGGCCCCTTATAATATTTATTGGCATTGAAATATTTAAATAAGTACCTAGTTGATTTATTGAATTGGCAAATCAATGACGATACAGTTTGCTATTGCCATAGAAAAGTTCACGATCACGAAAATCACAGAAATTTTGTTTTGACAGCTCATATAAAGATTGTTATTGATTGGCTGTGTCAAGTACCCAATTGACTTAAGTTTTTTTTTTTCTTGCATTGTTTTCCTGGCTTTCACTAGCTCGGCTATTTGGTTTATGGTCGACCCCTTAAGTTAGTTAAGTCGTGGAGCGATCAGTGTTCGATAACATTATTCGTGTTAATAGAACTCAATCTTATTTAACTGAGTATTTGCACATGGTGCATATCAAATTAAAACACTAAACGTTGACCGCTCTAGTAATTGTAGGGATAGGTGTAAAGTCGGTGATATTAATAGTTAATTTATATAGTTCATAAAATTGTAAACATGTGCCATTAAGCTTATAGGTATCATTGTTTCAAAATAAATTGAGTGAGATTACTAATAAATATCCATAGTTCAGAACTGTTTATTTTGACACATAAAATTCCCATCTTTTCTAAAGTTCTTCGTTACTTCTACTATATAGTCTAGACTATTGAGGATCTGTATAACAAATGTTAGAATTTTTTTGTTTTCGGCAGTATTATGTATGATATCAAAAACAAAAGATTTTGTGTTGACGCATAGATTTAACTGATGAGATGAACGAATATACGTCAAGAGTGTGCGCGCGAATTCAATTAAATATAGTACAAAATGCTGTTACACGCTGGTACACTGATATATCTTCTTTTTAATTTCATGCAGAGATATCCCAATATTACTTTCAGCAGCTGGGTTGGCTGAATATTTATATACTTAAATTAAAAACAAATATGTCAATATGTCACTACATTGGCATTTCAAATTGAAGTTCGAAAGCCTAAGATATGATTTGTGAAAGTAAACTATCAATTACATTTAATCCCCTGAAGTATTTTATTTAGATTAAATTATAAACTGTTAAATAAATCTTACATAGGTTAGTTTTGTAACTTCAGTTTTAACTATATCCTTTGATTGATCTTATTGTCTGTTGCTAATAAATATTTTCCAAAATGATATATTGTTTTATTACCACAAAATGAGTTATCGTTCCTTACAAAGTAAAACGAAGTATCTAAATTTAGATGCATTGTTTCAACTGAGTGTTAAAACCTTAATAGGTGGTTACCGGTTAAACGTTTTTACCGCCCACTCGTTAACCTCATGGCTATTTGTTTTTCTTTTAATTACTTATAGGTTTATTGTACTCTATAATGCCTATTCGCAGTATATACTTATGCTCATTTCATAAGGAAAAAGTAGCTGTTTTGGCGCAAAAGATATCACACATAATACTAAGAATATTTTCTATTTAAAAATATTTAAACAATCCCAACATTATTATGGTCTATTTTTTATACCGTGGAATTATGACATTTCTTCGTGTCACGGCAAAAAATATTTCCCGAAAATTTAAACGAGATAAAACAAAAAGTAGGAAATAGAAAGCACAAATTCCTAACTATACATATTAAAATTTGACATAATGTAATAAATCATTTATTAATACGTAGTTAAAATAATTTTAGATCAAACCGTTTAGACGTAATAAAGTATTTAACCCTTTTATGAGTAAAAAATAAATTGTCTCTGGTATCATTGCAATGACTGACATATATCGCAAACCTTCGGATCGGACTTAAATTATAATAAATAGTTATTAAGTTTCAATCTTTGTAATGTTTGCGTTATCATTTGTGTTTGCGTTTCAATGTTTGTAATTTACAATTCCGTGGATAAAGTACATAGTTACTTGAAAAAATCGTCAAATGTCATTCTTCTGTCAAAAAATATTAGTCATTCGGCTTGTGACTTGAATGTTTGAATGTGCTCGCTACTTTTTTACTCGATGTTCTCACGGGATCGAGATAAAATCTCGAAATCTCATCAGTTGTTTTTTTATGGAGTCATGAAATTTGGAACTGTTGTTTATAATGCAATGTCAGTAAAGACTACGATGTAATTCCCACGGGAATTTTGTAAAATCCCGGAATTTCATTTCAACTGCTGTATCTAATGATTTACGCGTGCGAAGCCGTGGATAGAGATTTAAAATAAAGAATGTTTGTTATCTCTGAAACGTCAAAATTTCACATCTGTCAGACTTCCACGGAATAAAAAAATAGGGTATAGCACCAATTCAATTCAATTCAATTTTTGGGATTATAATGGCCCCATCGAACGATGCGAGGATTCCGCCAATGTCGAGGTTGGATAAGACACTGCCAGACGACTTCAGGTCGAGTACGGTAGAGCTGTCCTTGTTCGGTAGAATACCAGCCACAACCAATCTAAAACAAAAAGTAACCACCTGCCACCACTGAACAACCCACTACTTAACGTATAGTTAGACACAGTTTAACTACGGGATTCTTTTTCTTTCAACTAAGAGGGTATAGCACCAAGAACACTGCTTTGTCTTGACAATTTTGACAGCATTAATAATTCATTGGGGAAATAGCTTGCAACACTGACAAAATAAAATCAACTTCTATGTAGGTAAATGATAATTGAAGTCATGAAATCAATAGTTTAAAGTTTAGACAAAAACGATAAAAGTCAAACTCACGAATAATAATGAAAGGAATTGTAAAAAAAAACTATGATGGCTGCATTTTGTGCTTGTATTTATTTTATCGTCCGACCTACTTACACAATACCTTTCAATTCGATTCGACCACTCTAAAAGTGGGCAAAACTCGCTTTACAGATTAATCCTCATGGTACTAACTGACAACCATTAACGTCATAACATGACAGTTGCCATCAAAGTAATATCGTAATACCTTCAATTTTCATTTTTTGATTCTAACTAAAATATAAATATGGAATAGGGATGTTGACTCCACCAATGAACTGACGTACTTTTTATGAGCTGTCAAAACACAATTCTCCCATAGAGTTTGAATGGAAATAGCAACTTATGACGTCACTTGTTCGCGAACTCAATCAACTAACTATTTATTTGTTTTAAAGCAACAAAAAATCTAATTTTGCAGTTAATCGAAAATTAATCTAATTTTAAGGGCTAAAATAAAGCGTTTTTTTTACTGGAGTCGTGTCTTCGAATTATTTTTTAATGGAGTCAACATACCTATAGAATAACAATAACTTATTTACCGAAATTCGGCACACCAAGAAAAATATATTAAAACTTTAACCAAATGGACAACCTTACATAATTTTAGAAATTAAATAAAAATAATGCTAGAAATGAAACACTAGCGTCGAGACTTAAAAAAAATGTAATAGCAGATTGTGTGACACTAAAAAAAGTTTTGATTAAATGGTTTCTTTATCTACTTTCAGGCTGCTTCACAGGACTTATAGAAGCTCCGTTATGCTGAAATATTGGACGACACCTGGATATTGTGATAATGTTTGATAATCAATTATTTTCTTATTGCTGTAATTTTTATTTAAAAAGGGGCTTAGGATATTTGCGGAATGTAGCTAAATAGCGCATTTATTTTTATTTTATATTTTATTATTTTACACAAATATATACTATAAGTTATAAATACGAACTTGCGCAGTTCAACTGCTTTAATATTTGTATTTTTATGTGAAGACTTGCCATTTATTAGTACAGGACTTAATATTATTATTTTGCACAAACGTACTCTTATAACTTACAGTGAATCTACTGTTTTTGAATAAATATAATTAAATATTTTATATTAACATTCTAAACATATTCACGAAATGTAGTTTAATACTTTAAGAGAGTTTTCGGTATAAAAAAAAATGTAATGTTCATGCAATTTTAGGTTGGTTGATATCATAACGCAATATTGTTACTCAAATGCACTTCAGAAGTACCAATCAGAACAATATTAAATAACATATAGAAATAAATCGCTCAAAATCTGGTCTTCAAAAAGTTGTATCTAGTTAGTAATTTCATACTGAGATACGAGCTTTGTTGTAAGTAGGTATTTGGTACTAAGTGACTTGCTTGTCACCCGGCGAAATAATGTACACAAATACTTCAACTATATTAGACAACTATGTCATTATGTCTATAATCTCATAAGTTTTTGTATTACATTCCATTGTAATTAAATATATTGCACGCGGTTAAAGGAGTTAGACAAATTATATTTTGTTAATAATACGTTAAGATATGTGTGAATGTTTGACTACAATACCTACGCCAGAAAGTACAAAATGTAGAATGTTCCCAACAAAATGCAAAAAAAAATGTTAATTAACACTTTAACTGTCCGTGCGTTACACGTAATGCACCGTCGAACTAGTTCTGCCACGTCTACGTGATATCAGAAATGGATAATTCTGTACGTTTGTGCATTACCTGTAATGCACGGCCGTATCGACCCATGACAGTGGCGAAAGCAAGGGACAGTTAGTGTTAAATACTTGGTCTGTTTTGGGCTTTCTGGAGTCATTTGGTAAATGAGTCCGTGGCAAGGCTGTGTTTTTTATTATACTTTTATTACGTAAATAAGTGTTTGTTGTTTATATTTGGACGGTATATATTTTTATTTAGGGAACTAGATTCTATATCTGAATAAAGTGCCTTAAAAAGTCTTTCAGAGTTTTTTTTTAATCCTGCCACCTGTTCATTTGTATCTTTCATATTTTTTGTGCTGTGTGTGACCTCATTTAGACCTTTAACAATGTCCTATTCCTAAAAACAAGTGACTCAGTCATACGTGCTTGCAGGACAGGAATGCTATCCATACTTTATAATAATTAATCTACCTATCAATTAGTACAGCCAGCAGTGGGCAGGACATTAAATTGAATTATCACTCTATGAGACATACGGCCCTGGCTCTATACTATGAAGTGCAAAATTCAAACTTCGTATCTTGCCGTCCCGCTGACGCTTATATTATTTAATACGAGAGTGAGAGGGACGGTACGATACGAACTCCGAATTAACCCGTAGTAGCCCCCCTGGTCGCGAGTGGCGTGTGCGTGTCATTCATCTATACTTATATTATAAAGAGGAAAGCTTTGGATTTTTGGGTGTTTGTTTAGAAACTATTGATGATAAAACAAAAAAATGTTTTACGATATTAAAGAATACATCAAGATCTACAAAAAACTTCGCGATACCATATGTCCAAGTCCAACTATTGTAGTTCTTTATGTCACATAACTACTTTTTTACATTTTAAAAGTTGACAGAAATGACGACTAAAATCAGACCATAATCCATACCTTGGTATTAATCCTGATCCAAATATATATTTTTATATTCAAGACGGTTTCAATACCTGTAGTGTTACTGTGTGTGTTACTTTTTGAATTATTCAAATCGGACATTCCATTCAAAAGATATTACGAAATTAAAAATATCAATTTAACCAAAAAATGTATTTACTCTACATGACGCGCCCCGGCTTCGTGCGTGTCGGGTGTAGTTTTTGGGAAATTGAGGTGAAAAATGTGTGTGAAGTGCCATTGATGAGACCTATTTAGTTCTGTGCCCAAAGGGTAACTAAGACGGGACCCTATTACTAAGACTCCACTGTCCGTCTGTCTGTCTGTCAGTAGGCAGTTTCTCATGAATCGTAATAGCTAGACAGTTGAAACTTTCACAGATGATGTATTTCTATTGCCGCTATAACAACAAATACTAAAAACAGAACAAAATAAATGTTAAAGGGGGCTCCCATACAACAAACGTGTTTTTTTTTGTGCTCGATTATAATAACGGCAACAGGTAGTTGCATGAAATATTCTCAGAATATTTATTTTTATAAATGTACTTTAAAAATAAATAATTAAATTAAAATAAAATAAATATTTAAGGTGGGCTCCCATACAGCAAACGTGGTTTTTTTTGCCGTTTTATGCTGATGTCTAATGTTGTATAAGTACGGAACCCTTCGTACGAGAGTCCGACTCGCACTTGGCCGTTTTTTTTTTTACTTTGCCCGTGCGAAGCCGGGGCGGGTCGCTAGTTAGTAATATAAATATTATTAAAGTCCTTATGTGTAGAATGGCTTGACTGTGGTAGATACTTGATACAAAAACTTTAAGAAATGCTTCGCCCTCTGACTTAGAACAATCATGGTTTCTACCTGTTCTAAAGTACTCGGTCTAGGTAGGTGTAAGTTCCAGCAGGGCTACTACGAAACCCGAAACTCGAACTTCGTATCGTGCGGTTCCTCTGACACTTATACTATTTAATACGAGAGCGAGAGGGACGCTACGATACGAACTTCGAGTTTCGTAGTAGCCCTGCAGGCTCTATACTCCGAAGTGCAAAACTCGAACTTCGTATGTTGCCGTCTCTCTGACGCTTATGTCATTTAATACTCGAGTAAAAGGGACGGTGCGATACGAACTTCGATTTGCGAGTTTCGTAGTAGCCCCTCTGATCTGCACTAAAAATTCACGATGATTCTACATACTTTTAATTCATTCCGCTAGGCGTAGATTTGTCTTCAGTATAATTGTTTCGGGTTTTGTAAATTATAGATATTCTATTTATAACAATGCTGGGTCCTATAATAAACATCTACATAACTTAAAAAAAATAATACTGGCTGGCTATTATGTTTGGACAGTTTAATATAAAACCTAACTGAAGTTATTTATTATTTACTTGTTTGAATAACTCATAAAAAAATGAGAATCAATAATATAAAACCCTTGAGCTCAAAATTGAACAGAGTGTTTTTATTTTCTATTACTTCAACTACAAACGTGTATGGCAGGCTTTAGTGAATTTTGCCGCGTGCTGCGTAAAACGGAATTTAAAAATAAAAAATAAATGTCAAATGGTGCAGTCATCAACTTTGTTATTGACATGGCAACTCTCTAGCCTGTGTCATTCTAGAAATCTTTTTCCTGTAATGAAACAGCTAAAAATTTAATTTAAAGCTCAATATTAGGAAACAGGTTGGTGTTCCATTATTATTCAAGCACTTCCATACATTAATTATAGACAATATTCAATTTTAGTAAGCTTCTTAAGTTTTTTTGAAATCGCAACACTCATTGTCCGAACGAAAGTGCTTGTGATGAGCAAAGACGATTAGTAGTGTCGATAAGCCAATATTCTGCAGAAATTAGCCAGAATCTTCAGGTATCTACAAAATAAAATTAATAACCACCCTCGCATGTGAGGGTACTATGTGGTGGTGCTGTTCTTCTTCCGCTAGTTCAGGTGCTTATTCACAATTGAGGGCTTGTCTGACTACTCCCTACCCATAATCCTATACGGCGGCCATATTTATAAGTCACGAAAGGCGTTGACGCTCACTCGTAATTATTTGCGTTGCATTGTTTTTCAGGACCGATGGCTGCGATACGCAAAAAATTAGTGATCGTCGGTGACGGTGCTTGCGGTAAAACATGTCTATTGATCGTGTTCAGCAAGGACCAGTTCCCGGAAGTGTACGTGCCGACTGTGTTTGAGAACTACGTCGCCGACATAGAGGTGGACGGCAAACAGGTGGAGCTAGCTCTGTGGGATACAGCCGGCCAGGAGGACTACGACCGGCTGCGCCCGCTGTCGTACCCCGACACGGACGTCATCCTCATGTGTTTCAGCGTCGACTCGCCCGATTCTCTCGAGAACATCCCTGAGAAGTGGACGCCCGAAGTCAAGCACTTCTGCCCCAACGTGCCCATCATCCTGGTTGGCAACAAAAAGGACTTGCGTAACGACCCTGCTACCATCAATGAGCTCCGCAAGATGAAGCAGGAGCCCGTCAAGCCGCAAGAAGGCCGCGCCATGGCAGAGAAGATTAATGCATTCGCATACCTCGAGTGTTCTGCTAAAAGCAAGGAAGGTGTGCGCGAAGTATTTGAGACGGCCACCCGCGCGGCGCTACAGGTCAAGAAGAAGAAGAAGACTAGGTGTTCTCTGCTGTAATTGTGCCGTTGTTGGGAGACTCTGATTTATGAATGGTTCGCATACTGCCTGAACACTTACGTTGACGCCCGCGGCGCGCCGCAGCGGTGTCGAGTCCCGCCGCTGCTCGCACATCCACTCAGTATTCGTGTGGCTACACTTTCACAATTGGTACTTGTATATTTTATAGATTATCTATAAAGAGTAAGCATAAATGCCTTAACAAATGTAGTTCGGGGCAATTGTGGGGCCCCTGTCTATGGGCCCGCTGGAGTTTTTCGTGCTATACTGTCAAGTTATATAATCGAGTAGCATTTTCTTCCTGATTATAGATTTATTCCTCAACCAGCGTCCTTCTTGATGAAACGCGATTGTTTAGTTTTGTATTTTATATTTTAATTTTTCAATAAAATAGTGATGTATAATTGCGTAGGATGTTTATTTGACACGGTGGCCCGACTCAGCCAAGTGCCTGTCAGCTGATGGTCTCTGAGACGTCCCATCATTCTGATTCTTCTTGTGTAGGGCAGTTCTTTTGTAATCTATTTGTGTGAAATTTTAACTTCTGTACGATTACATTGCATGCTAATATAATTTATTAGTAATAAACGAACCCCATGTTTTAACAATTCTTTTCTAGACTCTTTTTGACTTTTATAAAAATTTAATACAGCATTTATAAATCCAAGGTGTTTAGGATGGGGAAATATTTAAGTTAAAATCAATCATCTATGTTATGTTTTATTAGTATTGTAAGTACAAAATTATCTTTCAAATATACATGAATTAACATAAAATTAGACTTCCTTTTATAATTTAAGATGATATTTTGGAACTATTCCAATTACAATTTTATTAACTAACTGGAAGCTTTCACTTTAGGAATCCTTGACGTTTTTAGTAGTTGTATGGGGTTGTATCTGCGGCGGGGCGCGGTCATGAGCTGTCTGAGCTGGGCCTCGTGCGGCGCGCGGTAGGGCACGGAGGTGCCGGCGGGCAGGCGCGCGGCGCCCGGGGGCTCCGGCGCCCAGTCCGCGTACAGCAGCGTGTCGGCATCCCCGGGCGCCTCCACTGTCGCCACATAAACGCAGCCCTTTTCCGCGTCGATCCCGCGGATCAGCCCTGTAAGTGATACGATTAGGTACTTACATGTTACACCAGTTATCAGTTTTAATCAGCACTTTATTGCAGTTGGATACTTGATAACACAATTATTTTAAAAGGGTTAATATAAAGTTATTGTTGATCAAAATGCGATAAAACGATTTCAGCATGTGGAAAATTTTCGTCTAAAAATTTTAAAGAAATATTAAGACGAGAGAATCCAAATGAACGTTATCCACGAACTAATGCCGTGCAAAAGTATGCGATCATTGATACATTGCAATTATTTTGAACTTGTTTTTGGCACAGGTTTCTCTTGCGCAGATTATAACTACAGCATATGACCTACTTTGCTTTTGGTGCTGCTTAAAATTGTTTTAGTTGAATCAAATTTATTTGATGTATGACGTCAACGGCGTATGTAATATTATTAGTCAGATGTCATTAGATGAATCACTATATCCGGAGACCGGTTTCCGACTTACTATAAAGTCATTGATTCATATTTACCGCTACAGATAAAACGCGTAATCGCTAATTGAGTATTAAAAGTTATTCTGAATATTGAAATTGTATGCCAATGAAAGTAGGAATGTCAATAATTTACAAAGCCGCACGATTTAAATAGATGCAACATCCATTTCATGTTTTAGTTCCAATTTCGTACACTATTACTTTTAACCTTGACCTAATGCTGTCATTCATAAAGGTCACAAGATGAATTTCAAACTAAAGAACACTTGTATTTAGAGCTACTAAATTCAATTCAAGTTTAGAAAAAGATGGTTCCATTAGATTTTTGATAAATTTGCTAATGTCGAGGTTGAATACAACAAGGCTCTCCTTGTATGGTAATTGGAAGTTTTCAGCTGTTGCGATAGTGTTATACCCCCCGACGGAAAAAAAGGGCTTTTATGTTTGACCGTTGTCTGTGTCTGTGGCATCTTAGCTCCCAAACTGATGGACCGATTTTGATTCCTTTTTAATCAAGATAGTTCTTAGCTAAGCTTCATTAAAATCGGTTCAGCCGTTTTGAGATAATTCTGATCTATCTATAGTTCCTTTAACGATTATCTTATGGGACGCCGAGGGAAACCAAACCTAGGAAGCTATAGGAATAAAAACGAATAACATAGAAAATGAAATAAACCATATCCATAGCACTGCAGCGGTTTATCGGCCAGCGTAAACATCTTGTCGGCGTTATCGCCGCGGTGTTTACAGAGTGCCACTATTTTGCCATTGATCACCCTGGTGATACTCTCTCTGTTTATTCTTACATTCACCGCTATGTACAAGTTGCGGAGATCCACCCTGCAAATGAAATTAATGGGTTAATATTATATTACATTCAAAGGTAAACTTATAATAGTGTTATTGTTGTAAGATGGGAAGGGATATTAACGTTGATGATACTGTTGTCGAGAAACGCGACTAGTTCACATTAAGGTTTTAAAAAATGTAGATTACACGAGGCCCAAAGTTTGCGAACAAATAAGTTGTGAAGAAATTCATTTATTAAATACATACACCCTTTTAGCTGACGTCATTTTAATATTGTATTGTCATCAGTGTGTGCCAGATTTCAAATCAATCGGATTATCGGAAATGGGTAAAAAATTGTGTACATAATTTTTTGCCTTATTTTTAAACGCACAAGAGTGAAGGTAAGCAATATAAGGGTGTTAAATCGGCGTGGTTTACACACATCTGAACACGACCGTATTGTGAATCGCCAAGCCTTCGAAGTGCATAATTCGAACTTCGTATCCGGCGCCGTCCCGCTGACGCTTATACTATTTAATAAGAGAGTGAGAGGGACAGTTCGATACGAACATCGATTTTCGAATTGCTGTATAATATCTCCCAATATTTATGCACGCTTTGCTGTGTCAGATATTGGTGCTGGTGACTGTACATTGTTTTGATCGAATTGGCGCTGTCTCAACACCCACGGAGCTATCCCAATGTTTGTTTTAAATCCCGAGAAATGAATGAATTGGAATAACACTAACGTAATATGTTATTGGAATTTAAAATTAGACGACAGAAAATCTGGTGTACAATTAGTGATGTCATCGGCGGGAGCTAGTCGGCTAGTGATAAGGATAAATTGATAAATCATAGTTCGTGCGCGGGCATGACTCATTCTATTCCGAGACGCGAAATTATATCTCATTACTCATTACGGGAAACAACAGAAATATTTATTTGACACGAAGATGTGCATTTGAAAGGACGAGTTATTAATAAACATTATAGAGAACTCTTAGTTTTTTCCGTAACATTTTGGATAGCTGTAGGAGTGCTTAGTGTATCTGATTGATTAAAAATGAATAAATCCCTAGAATATTTGTTAAAATAAGGGTTTTTCCAAAATTTCAAACGATGTGAGAAAAGTCGTTCGAGCATTAAGTACCTTCGTTGCAGCGCCGGCGAGCGATCGGTCCCTTATTAATCTTATTATATTAAGTAATCGTCAGTTATGGAGTCCAGTAACTATTCACACGATTTTATTAGCGACGTCTCTCTCAACTCAACTACATATTGAATGATTGAATTCGCATTTTATAGCTACTTGTTTGAAAAGAAAAGCTTTTTGCTGACTGTACTTCCAACCCACATTATGTACTAACCTGTACTTACCAAATTTCAAGTCAATCCGACCCACTGAGAATGAATTAAATTTTAATTTCATGATAAAATATGAACCTAACTAACATAGCCAGTTATACATATAAATAAGAGCTCATTGTTATAAATCTCAAATTAGTATTAACAGATTCAATAGTGCCAAAATGTTCAGCTTAACTAACTTTAAAGCTGAATTGAGATTTAATATTTTTCAGCAAGTGACCAATTGCTATGAGCGAATAAGACTACAGATTCTAGTTAAGTGGTAAACCTTTTCAACCATTCAACTTACTCATAAGGCACGACGTCGAGCAGACAATCAGTTGGGCAAGTGTAAGTATCCAGCATACTACCAAAGTAAGCTAAGAAGTTCAGATATCTTTCATCCTTAGGCGTCATAGAAAAGTTGTTCTTAATTGCACTATCAGCGCTTGATACGACGAAAGCGTAATCCAAGACTTCTGGGGGTGTGATCGAGCTGAATAAATAACTGCGCTGGTATTGACTGTACAACCTTAGGACAGTGCTAGAGTCGAGGTAGTGCTCGAATCTTTTTTTAGGATTTTTGGAGTCCATTTGAAGCATGAATGTGGGTTGTACTAATAACGTTATGAGAGTCATGAACTGCTGGCCTAAGGCGTTACACATGCCCATAGTGTTGACGATCCAAGGCAGGGCTCGGAGCCGTTCTTCGCTGTAGCAATATGCGATTATTTCCTTAACCGCATTCGCGTACCGTCTCGTATTATCCATTGTGTTAATAATGCCAATGTTCAACATCCTGAAAGAAATGATTTTGTAAACACCATTTATCCCGTATTTGTTGCTTCTGTAGGTACAATTAGACTGGTAACAAGATTGGTGAACCTTAATAATTGACATTAGTATGTAAAAAAAAATCTCATTTATTCTATGGTAAGTACCTACTATGTGGAACTTAATTTAAGACTTTTATTAACAACCTCATTAACTGAACTTTATGATTTTCTTAATTTAGTTTCTCGGTTAATGGATTGGATTTTAACGCTCACGTAAAATATGAGAGCAGTAAGTTTTAATTTTTTTAAGGATAAGGGAGGCTTTCCTACTTAGGCAGACTTCAAGGAGAGGCTTAAAAACAATATATAGCAATTTAATTTATTCTCAATCCCTTAATTCGTACCTACAACACTGATAGACAGCAATATTATATCCCACTAGCATAAGCACAGAACTTCACTTGCGACACGTGCTGTTTCCGTTTGTAAACAGAAGGCCGAGGACTAGACGCCAGCGGGCAATGGAGCGGCGCGCTGTTCTCTATCAATTGCGCAGCCGAGATGCTCGCCGCACAGTGGATACCTGGCAGCACACGCAATGAACGCTGGCGTCCAGTTGACTCACATTTAAGGCCTCATAGATAACTCACGGCCTAATATCTTACCATACAATTTGGCACCTATCTGTTATTTGATCGAAATGAGAATGAGGCTTAATAGGTTACACATGGGGTCATACACCCCAGGGTTGCCTAGCAAAATTTACCACAAGTGTTTTTACTATAATTATTTTATAGGTAAGTTTTTTAAATATTTTACTCATTTGGAGCCATCCATAATTAAGACACCGATCTGGATCATTTTGGGACCTCCCTTTGTCACAACTATTACTATAGATGTACCTAATGCGTGGATGGCCCCTTTGTTCGGAAAAATAAATGAAGCCCTATAGAAAAGAGATAGATTAATATAGCTGGAAAAAAAGTGAATAAATTCAGACAAATGAGTGCAATGTTACTGTTGTGAATCTTATTATCTTAGTCCTTAGACTTGTTTGAGTGTACTGGCATAGCCAAAATCAAAAGCATGTTAAAAGTGCAATATAGCTTGAAAAACCTGAAATTACCTCTCAGGCTTCTTTAAATGTGTAAAGCTTGGGCCAAGCAGGGGTTCCGTGACTATGGTGGCAGACACATTGCCAGCGACCGTGAACTCACACTGTCCCGGGTCCAGATCAATGACCAGCACAGGACCTGCCGCCAGCAGTTTGTTGACATAGTAGCGGAGGAAGGACGACTTCCCAGAGCCCTTGCCACCGCATGTTATGCCTCTGCTCTGGTTTTCTGTTTGAAATAAATAAGGGCCAATTTGCAACAAGATGCGACACAGTCCATTTTTTATTTACAGAATACACCAGCAAGTAGCCATTTGAGATATTCTCTGAATGAAAAATTAAGTGTCTCTGGTGCAAACTGACCCTTCAGTATAAAATTATAGAAGGTTAAAAGAAATACTTTTAAGGGCCAGTTCACACCTCAATGAGAGATTTTTTTATCATTTGAAAAGTGTTTGTAGTTAAAATCTTTCCTCATCTACTCATTCATCATTAACTTACCTATGATTGCTAAAACTATTTTAGGTAAAGGTAAATCCTAAGATGTACCCTCTACTAATGCAAGAATGTTAAATGTTTACAAAATTACATATTTCATTTTACTTAAAGAAACTTACTATAGCCATATTTCAAAACTTGATTCCAACATAAATTCTCTTCAAAACTCTTCCAAGGCTTCATGAGGTACAGTGAGCAACCCAGCAACTCTGATGCTTTTTGGAAACAACTGTCCACATTTTTACTTGTTTTAGTAAACAGGTTGGCTGTGCAATTGTTTTCAACAAACTGAGCCACTCTGTCGCGAAGAGGTTGCAGCTGGACAACACTGTCATGGTCCCCGAGAGTTGTGACAATTTCTTCAGCTGCTGCCACCGAGATCCCTGACCCCGTCAGTTTCCCAAATAGACCATAAAAACCATTTCCATGTTCCACGGTTCTCAAATATTGAGCACAATTGTGATTAGGAGCATACAAATTATATGTCTTGTCCTGTAATGTATACCCACCAATTTCTACAACACCTCCTAACCTGGTTACTCTCACTTTTCCGTGAACATATATTTCTGTGGGATGCTTCAATACTATTATAACACAACTTTTTCCATAGTATACTTGTATTGGACTAACAAATTTGGTGTCAATGGATTCTGTTGATGTTTCTCTCTGAAATGTTTGGTTTGACTGCACAGTGTCATCATAGCAACTTGTGCTTTCATCAACAGGCATATCAGTGCTATCGTCCAAGTCTACAATACTTAGTTCACTTCCCATTTCTGGTAATAAACTATTGAATTCTTGATCAACCTTACTGTCATCTAAATCTGTGGTTGCAAAAATACCTGATTGGTTATTAGCAAATACATTTAGGGATTCAGACGGTAAGTTTCTAATAGTAGGATGTTTATAGTCTCCTAGTATTTCGCTAAGATCCTGATTTGGCATGTCACTGGCATTTACAGAAACAAATGAAGGTGAAAGAACATTACTATAGCTCATGCTAGTCTCATATTCTCTGTCAACTTCAGAACTTGAACAGTCACTCTCAATTTGACTAAAACCTTCAGGACCGTGACAAGGTTCTTCATCTTCCTTCTCTAGTTTCCTTTTCCTTTTCTTACTTACCTTTTTATTAGATTTATCATTTAATTTCAATTTCTCTAAAATTTTTGATGCTAATTTACCATCATGATCAAATGGCTCACTTTCGCTGGATTCTATGTCTGATGATGGGTCAAGTGAGGTGCTTGTCACTGAAAAATGATCATCACTCTCGTCAGACCCTCTACCTTCTTCAATGTCGAGCGAAGTATCAGCTGAGAGAGACTGGATGTCGTCTTTTACATCAGAAAGTGAAGCGTCACTGGATTCAGGCATAATAACATCATCATCAAGAATACTGTCTAACAGTTGAGATTTGTGGGACTCGTTGCCAAAAGTATCATTTAACGTCCGATTCGGGTCAATTAATGAAATTCTTTGTCGCGTACTAGTGCTCTCAGTACTGGAGACAGTCAAGTTCAGATCAGAATAACCACTTACGGATGTAGAATCTTCCTGTTCTTTTTCGACATTGGCTGCGTTCTTGATAAGTTTATTATCTTGTTGCTTATATCCGTATAGCATTTGTTTAAATTGTTTCTTCATTTTGTCTTCTGAGTTGTGTTTGCTTTTGACCACATGCGCTTTTTCGAAAAACTCCATACCTGCTAAACAAATGTGCGTACTGTTGTTGTACTCTTTTGCTATGTTATCTTGAAATCTATTTGAAAATTTAACAATATTTAGTTTATAACTCACAAATTTAATGTTTCTTTTTCCGTTTACTAGGATAATAGTTCGATATAATAATAATAATAAACGAATATCGAATACTGTGTATCTCAAAATCGCGGTCAGTCGTGGAAATTTAGACAGATCAAATAACTTTTTGACATTTCGCTTTCGCTACGAGAGCACAGGTCCAAACGGCATGTTTACGCCACCAGACGCCACTAAATATGCACTTAGTCAGGAGTTGTGATATTTTGGTATTGGCGCTGCTCACGCTTAAAATTTTAACATATACTTATGTGTTAAAATTTTAATTAAATGTGGTGCTTTTTATTCTTCATGCAATATTCAATATTTCAGAAAATACATTGAAGTATTTCACGTATACTTCGGACCTATAAACTGTTTCAGTCAATTTACGAAACGCTTATTTTTAGTGTCATAAAGGCGCGGCCACATGCAAGTCACTCGACACTTGTT
The DNA here is from genome assembly GCF_025370935.1 of Choristoneura fumiferana. Classification (NCBI taxonomy): domain Eukaryota; kingdom Metazoa; phylum Arthropoda; class Insecta; order Lepidoptera; family Tortricidae; genus Choristoneura; species Choristoneura fumiferana. The sequence continues at coordinate 13,188,086 of NC_133485.1, forward strand.
TCCAGCGTCAAATCTGGTCACGTAACATGTAGCGATAAAGCTGAAAATGTTGAGCTTTATCGCTGAAAAAAAAAACCTCTTCAATTTCGACAAACACTTTTTTTTTTCATTCACTCCAATTCCTTTTATTTATACCAATGCCACGACTTCTACTAAATGAGATTAAGAAATCAGCTTCCAAGGCCAAGATCATTCCTGCAAGCAGCTATCTTGTCACATTAAAAATGGGGTCACGTGACCAGATTGATCGCTGCAAACGAGCGACTGCATGTGGCCGCACCTGAGCCACCAAAAAAATATATTTTCATTACATACCTAAAAATTTTACGTACTTGGAAAACTGGCTTGTTAGTTGCAAAGAGTATTAGTACCTTAGTTGACAGTTGCGCAAACGTATCCCATCCCATATCCCATCCACTAGCCACCCAGAACTCTTTTTACGTGCGTTGACTTGTACTGCAATGAAACAACAATAAAAAATGTATGGATATAGGCAGTTAACGCATTCACTGCCACCGACGCACATATGCGTTTTCGGAACTTCGCCCAGTGCCGCTGTCATAGTTATTAGTGGGACCTGTGTAAAGGTGGTTTTCCACTGGCGAGGCGAGACGAGGAGTGACGAGAATTGAAATTTGTATGGCAACGCACGCGGCGGGCGCGCGAGAATGCATACAAATTTCAATTCTCATCTCGCCTCGCCGGTGGAAAATCACCATAAGTCTGACAAGTCAGTGGGAGTGAATGCGCTGTTGCAGTTGAAATGTAGACCATCTGCACTGTACTGGCGCTAAGTCGTATGCGAGTGGTGGATAAGACAGACAATACAGATAATGGTTTCAAAGATTGCTCAGAACACCTCAATAAAACAAAACCACTTTTTAAAGACGTATATTTTTATATAACCAATACTCCTGACATTTCGAGAGATAAATACATTCCATGATTGTATCCACATACAATACAGTCCATACGAATGTTAAACTACGTTTGGCTGTCGGAAGCATTGGTCCACAATGCTTCGGGCAGCCGCGGCTCCGCGTCGCGTCGCTCGCTGATTACCAGGCGGCGCGAAGCGGAGATGGTTGTTACACTTGTTTACTGCGCAGAGAAGGTGGCGACGAACTCGGTGACGAGCTTCTTGAGGGCAGCATCGGACTCTGGCGTGATCTGACCGTCCTTGGCGATGGAGCTCAACAGACTCTGGTGGCTGGTCTTGATGTGCGCGGTGAATTCCTTTTCGAAGGCGGTGATCTTAGTGGGGTCCACTTTGTCCAAGTGACCGCGGACACCGCAGTAGATGATGGCGACCTGCGGATATTATAGGGGTCCGAATTAGGCACACGCAGACATAATATAATGAAAAATTCTAAAAAAATACATTTTCCTATGGAAAGTAATCCTGTGTAAACAGCATTTCAAAAGTTAGAACTTAATGATAATTGATAAGCACTGACAGATCTGTGAGAGCCAAACATTCCAAGTTGTAAGAAACATGCGTATCCCTAGCATCAATTTTGTACTGTTCAAAAGTTATTACTCCATCTTGTAAAAGGTTGATCGACATTGTCTCCTAGTCCTTCATTCGTTAATATTACTTAGCTGCTGCTGTAGACGAGTTCTGGAGCGAAGACTGCGTCTCAGACAGCGTATAAGTAGTGTGCGACTCAGGCTAGCTGAAGCAGCGATTTGAGCTAGCATTGATTGGAAAAATAGGCTCAATTTCAATTCGGCTAACGTTACGTCTGCTCACATCATATAACAGCGTCCTTCAGCTTGGCCGACGTTGGCCCAACAAATTCAGCTTTAGCATAGACCTGAGGCTGTATTGCCTAACCTTTCTAACACTCGCGATCAGATCAGATTTCGCATACAAAATCAGAAAGCGTCAGAAACTTTAGGCAATACGGAGTCTGTTGACGATAATAATTACCTGTTCCTCAATAGCCATGGGCACGTACTGGCCCTGCTTGAGGAGCTCGGTAAGACGCATGCCGCGGTTGAGCAGTTGCTGTGTGGCGGCGTCCAAGTCAGAGCCGAACTGGGCGAAAGCTGCCACCTCACGGTACTGGGCCAACTCCAGCTTCATGGAACCGGCCACCTGATAAACAGAGTTTAAGTTAGCTTTTAATGCTTGAAAAAGATCAGTAGCTTAGTGAGGTAATATCAGATATACAGGCGTTACTTGTAGAACATTGACGCATTGAAGAATTCTAATTTGCTTACCAGCTATAATATTTGATAGGGTAAAGCACTTAAAAATATCTAACACAATTGCATTAAATTTGTATAGTCGTAAGTGTATTAGATGTTTTTGATTGGTTTGTTTGAGTTTATTTATCTGTAATTGTTTGCAAAAATTAAGAGTCATATTGCATGGCAAGTTTCAGTGACCTTTCAGTTTTGATCATCAATGTAGAACCCATACAATTGTAAGCATAAACAACATTGGGAACTAAAAATATCACAGTATGCATCTTCTTCTTAGTCTCTAGTACAATCCGGCACGCTTGCAAGCTGGATTGGACACTAAGTGTTGTTCTATGTATGTATGATTAAATGATTATTTAGTATACTTTAGCCAAGTTCAAACCAAATATATTGTTTTTTTTTTTTGCATTATGATAACATAGCCGATCGATATAGACCAAAACTTAGTGTTTACCTGCTTCATGGCCTTGGTCTGGGCAGCCGAGCCGACACGCGACACGGACAGACCGACGTTGATGGCGGGCCGGATGCCCTTGTAGAACAGCTCGGTCTCCAAGAAGATCTGGCCGTCAGTGATGGAGATCACGTTGGTGGGAATGTACGCGGACACGTCTCCGGCCTGGGTCTCGATCACGGGCAGGGCGGTCAGGGAACCGCCGCCCATCTTATCGGACCTGAGGGTTTTTAGAGAGCTCGCAATTAGTTACTGCATTTGCCTAGAAGGTATACTTCTTTTTTAACAATAGAAAGAAGATAAGTGATCTTGACGTGTTAACGCAACGTGTTACGCTCTAAGACTGCGGCACTCACATCTTAGCGGCACGCTCGAGAAGACGCGAGTGGAGGTAGAACACATCACCAGGGTAAGCCTCACGGCCCGGGGGACGACGCAGCAGCAGCGACATCTGTCAATGATTATCATTATCACCGATGTGAAACTCTGATGAACAATGTACGCAAATAGAATGAACTTATTTGATGCCCCCACTATACAGGCAACTGAGTTTTTTTTTTAATTATTAAACTGATTTGTTTTTAAATTTTTTGTATTTATTATTATTATTTCTATTTACGCCAGGACTTGGGAGTGATGTATAAGATACAGCATGAATCATACTCTCTTGGTTTTTTAATGTATTCTAAATTCGATATATATAGAAAAACTCTATCTTTCTTACATAGCTTTAGACATTCTCTATCAGATGGTATAAATAACACAAGTGTTTTTTTTGAGATGCCTTTTGCCTTAGGGCCTACAACGTTCAACAGTGGACTGACTATGGCTGCTGATTGAATGGTGGTATGGTTGTAGTTACCTGACGGTAGGCGACAGCCTGCTTGGACAGATCGTCGAAGATGATGAGCGCGTGCTTCCCGTTGTCGCGGAAGAACTCTCCCATGGCGCAGCCCGAGTAGGGCGCCAGGTACTGCAGCGGCGCGGCGTCGGAGGCCGTGGCCGACACGATGATCGTGTAGTTGATGGCGCCTGTCGACAACACACATACAGGAATTCCAGGGTAGGCAGCAGCACGCCACTGTCCCGCACCAGGGAATGGCATACAATATAAATAGGCTTAAAAGTGGAATCAAGACATTTGACCAACTATTGAAGATCAAACTGACAAGTATATAATTATCTTTTAGAAAGAAGAAAGAAAGAAAGAAAATAACTTATTTATAACAGCAGTGACACACAGTTTAATGTACGCCTTATATTTTTAATATTTAAGGAATACTCAAATCAGGACAAAACAGGTGTAGAACAGGGCACAAAGTTATGCTCTCCCCTTAATGCTAATTCACAGGCCCCAGTATGGTCAACATTATATAAAATTCCAATAATGGGATAAAAAGAGGGTTTCATCTAAATCCGTCCAGCCGCACACCCTCACACAAACTGCAGTAAAATTACTCACACACATATACTCACAAACTTTCACATTAATAATATTAATAGGATAACACTACTCACCAGCATCGGTCAACCGCTTGACGATCTGCGCGACGGTGGACCTCTTCTGTCCGATGGCGACGTAGATGCAGTACAGCTTCTTCTTTTCGTCGTCGCCCTTGTTGAACCGCTGCTGGTTGATGATGGTGTCGATGGCCAGAGCGGTCTTTCCGGTCTGTCGGTCGCCGATGATCAGCTCACGCTGTCCACGGCCGATGGGCACCAGGGAGTCTACGGCCTTGATGCCTGCGCGACAAATTGACAATAGCAGCGGCAATAGGACCGAGAGCGAGGTCGAAGCCAGACGTCTTATTGTCTAACTCTAACACAATTGGAATCACAATTGCTTGCACCATTTCTTTCTGTCAAATGGTATAGTTTAAGTGTAGAAGAGAAAGAAATGGTGAATGCGATCACGAGCGCCAGAGCGTTAGACAATTGGCCACATGTCTGACAGTTGTATATGAAGCTAAAAAATCTGATGTCACATTTTAAAGTAAAAAGAGGCTATTCCTGCCTTATTTCCTATAACAGCGTCTTGTTTGCCAGAGATTGCCAAATGTGTGGACCAGGCATTGGCAGTGCCGTGGCATGGAGTTCATGGTTGAGGTTTAAAAATATAAGAGGCGATTGACTTTTCTGCAGAGATTTACATACATTTTGATCTAGAACACTCCATTTTCGACAGCAGTGCTGTAGGCAGAACACGAGACTTTTGTGTTACATAATCATAATTTTCTGCCATTATTCGACACTTCAACTTATTGCATAATTTTCTACTGATGGAAAAACATGTCCTTGGACAGGGCATTATCTTTACCACAATGTCAAGTCACAAGCACTCACCAGTCTGCATGGGCTCGCGCACAGACACACGGGGGATGATACCCGGGGCCTTGATGCCGACTCGCTGGCGGGTGCTGGTGCCGAGCGGGCCCTTGCCGTCAATGGCGTTTCCCAGGGCGTCGACGACGCGGCCCAACAGCTGCTCGCCCACGGGCACGTCCACGATGGCGCCGGTACGCTTCACGATGTCACCTTCCTTGATCAGCTTGTCGTTACCAAAGACGACCACACCGACGTTGTCGGGCTCCAAGTTGAGGGCCATACCCTGGATAAAAGCAAAGTTTTAAATGTAATACATGTTTCTGCTAACAAAGTCTTGTTATAAGCCCAGTTTTTAGACCTCCAAAAAAAATCGTGCATGTTGCATTACATTGCGGAGCCGTCTACATAGTACAGTCAGTCAGCAGCAGAAGTAAATGAGTGGTTACGGTGCTTATCTACTTCTGCAACTGAGTGTATAGGTAGTGCCCTGCAAGTTGAAGTGAATGATTACACACACAGCTACAACATGTAATGAAAGCAGGATTTTGATATTTATTCATCTCATTCATTCTCTTTTTGTGCAATCAGTTATTTTTGTAGTGTACATCAATCTATTCAACTCTAGTGGCACTATCTATACAAAGTGGTCAATAGTGTGCCAAGAGATTATGCTATTTGCACAAATTTTCTTGCCGTTCTAAACTGGGTGTCACACTTCCGGGCGGGAGAGCAGCAGTGTGCTATAAGGCTTTAGTAGACAGCGCCCATTTTTTATATTGTTAGATAACTTTACACTGATTTTTGATAAAAGTAATGCAGTTGTGACGTAATTGCAAAGAAGTTAAGGTAAAGTCAAAATATCTGTATTCAGACAGTTTGCTCACAGAAAGAACATCTGAAATATAAAATCTTACTAATATCTTACTTGTCTTACTTGTGATATTATAAACGCGAAAGTTTGTATGGATGGATGTATGTTCGGATGTTTGTTACTCTTTCACTCAAAAACTACTACACAGATTTGCATGAAATTTGGCGTACACGGTAATGTATACCCTGGATTAACATTCGCTCATCCAACAGAACATCGTCACAATTGCTTTGTGTACGGTTACACAAGAAAGTGATTTAAAGATGTTGAAATCTTGTTTTCTTGTAAATAAATATGTCATTGTTCCGTTGGATGAGCGATATAGGCTATTTTTTATCCCGAAATAATGTATGGTTCTTGTGGGATCAAAAAAGTTAAAAAAAAATACATAATAATCTGCGCGAGCGAAGCCGCAGGCAAAAGCTAGTCTATTATATAATAAACTGGCTTATGCCCGCGACTTCGTCTGCGCGGATCTAGGTTATCGCGCGGTGGCGCCCTCTACCGGAATAAAAGGTATCCTTTGTTGATCCTTGGGGTTCAAACTACCCATATACCAAATTTCATCAAAATCGGTTCAGTGTTTTTGACGTGAAAGCGTAACAGACAGACAGAGTTACGTTCGCATTTATAATATTACTAGGGATCTAGCTAATCTTTGGAAGGCAAACATGCAAGAAACTAAATTGTGTTTAGTGCATTCATGTTTATTAATTTGGTAAGTGATAAGAGAAGAATCTTGATTGTCAATTGAACTTTATCAGAAAGTAACTGGAATCTGGCATTTTGCCAGAAACTCAATATCTACTAAAACATACTTTAAAATTCTAGGTTTTTATAGGAGGCAGCTTTAGAACAGTATTTTTTTATGAATTATTAGAAGTTTTTTTAAGCATTTTTATTACCAATAAGCACTGCAGATGAGATGAACACTGATTATTTTAAATGACAGTGATGTGTCCAATTGGAAATGACTTTTTTTGTGAACTCATCATTAAAATGTTTAGTTAAAATTGTTGCCTTTTTTTTATTTCAGTAAGTACAAATCCTAAATAAAATGTTATTCTCCTGAAACCATAAACAAAGCTTAAGTTTCTTTGAAACTTAATAAGAAATCAAAGCAATTTCAGGTTTGAAACATAAAAAATATTAGTGAAATCTAGTTTATTGCCTGTCTCAATAATTTGACAAGATAATCTCAGTCTAATGATAAGATAATTAAGTAACCACAAAGAAGAAAATTACATACCTACAAGAAAAATAATATGCAAAATACATTAATCTGAAGTAGATTTTTTGATAACTAGAGAAGTGAAGCAATTCCTTCTGATTCATTACAATCCATAATACAAATATAGAAATATTTAATTTTCTTTGTATCTTCGCTTAAAAAGTTATGAACCTGTTGGTGTCAAAAAAAAATATTCTTTTTTATGGATTCGACACCATTGCTGTTTTGTTTTGAAGAGACTGTTTAAGTAGCTTTGAAGTCATCTGCGCCTAGAATAATTTTATTTGTACCAACCTTAAGTCCTGAGGAGAATTCCACCATCTCCTCAGCTTGGATGTTCTTGAGGCCATATACACGGGCAATACCGTCACCGATGCTCAGCACACGGCCAGTTTCTTCCAAGTCGGCCTGAAGGCATACATTCAGCATCAGGAAGTTGAATTTGTAATTAAAAATCAGCTGATTTGTGGAAAATTGTAGACAAACATTAATTATCGAAATTCATCCAAGTTGGTCTGAAAACATAATATTCAATGTCAGGAAATTAAAAATATATATTCAAATCAGCTGATATGTGAAAAATTTAAGACAAACATCTTCATAATTCTGACAATTCAATGGTAAAAGATTGGGTAAGTGATCAACTTTACTATCAAAGATTGTGTTTAGTAACTTAAGATAGAATATACTCATTGTAAACTATACTGTACTAATACTGATCAATAATCTCATAGAAAAATTACACGTACAGAAACATGTCATTCCAGAAGGTAAACTAAAATTAACAGATAATTCAATTTGGGAATTAATTGTATCCTACTAAAACTACAGTGACAACTTATTTATCACACATAACCTTAACTAGTTTATGTAACCACTTACCTTAGGTGCAGCACCAAGGATTCTCTCCTCCAGGATGGTGGAGATTTCGGCAGCCCGTTGAGTGCACGACACATGAAGCTTGCGCGCGGCGACGGTGGCCGCGGGCACGGCGACCTTCGAAACCTGCAGCCATCATAACCAAACATTTAAAAAATCCACCACTAAAACACTCCCTACCATATTTTATACATCACGAATCACAATCTCTCATTCAAGCAATTCAATTCACTAGTAATATTCGCACCGTCCATTATCAACTCCGACAGAATACCGTCGTCCTGAAGTATCGCCCTCTATTACATAACACAAATCATACGCGAAAATTAACATCAAAATTAACATGAATTGAGGGTTGTTAGAACGAGAATCACTACCCTGAACATCTTTAGACACGATTACACTTGATTAGCCAGGGGTAAGTGGCAATTTACATGATTCGTCAAGTAATACCGCAGGCTATCATATCACCGGTCGGGATAGAACATTACAGAAGATCACTAAGCATAATATTTAGCAATGAAACAGCGCATACCTGAGCCGCAGCATTTGGGATACGCCTGGCCACCGAAGAGGCCAAACGAGCGGAGATCAGCGACATTTTTTACAAATTCTTATAACACTGGTGGACAGAAGAGCCGTGTGGTGCTCCGCTCGTATCTTCGTTGCGGCTGAGCCGGAAATGACATAATCGATCCTTGTCTGTGGTCTGTCTATGAATTATGTAGGTCGTTAGGAAACCAACATTTCGTCGTTGGTATCGCTCGGATTCAAATATAATGTACTAGAAATTATCCAAAAAGTAGTTTTATACAGTTAATAATATTGTATTAATATAATTATGATGTTTTTTTATTTCATTTGATTTACTAGATAGCCAAAAGTGAGAGTAACATAATTTAATCAAATTTACAATAGCTATAAGAAGATAGGTTCAGAACGTATAAATCAAAACGGAAGTTGGTTTATTGACAAAAGTTTATTACTAAAACATCGATACACTTTAAATGTTTAACATTATAAAATCAATACAAGGTTGAAAATCTACTAAGTAATTAAATTTATTTAATAATAAATAAATAAATTTACGTTCCTATGCTGCTCATTCTTTAGTCTACCTCTACCCTAAAGGCTGAGAAAAATTTTTTAATGTCATAGTCATATGTCATTGTCGTGAGTTTTTTTTTACAGTTGTCAAATTATAAATTCGCCCAGTTTTCGTCGGTTTTTTATTTTTTCAGTGATAACAATCAGTTTGTGTTGTATTAGTATAATGTAAACTCCTAATCAATGCATTCATATTCTATTAGATGTGATGGCTATATTTGAAAAAGAGTCTCATACCAAAGTTATATTAGATGACACAGAGAAACTTCATTGTATCGTAGAAAATGCACAAAATATCAACAAGCACACAGTAAGTAGTATTGTGAAATAATAAACGGCTTGCTGGATGGTGTAATGAGTATTCTTGCCTACATATTACTTTACCAAGGTAACTTTGGTTTAAAAGGAATATATACTACAAGTTCAGAGAGGCCCTACAAAGGAGATCAAATGGAGTGTTTCTCGACGCTACAGGGACTTCGCCGCCTTACACTCGGTCCTGCAGCAAGCCAACATCGACCTGCCGCTACCACCAAAGAAACTTATTGGGAACATGCAACCATCTTTTATTGCAGAGAGACAAGCTGCTTTGCAAGTAAGCTTAGTACTTAGTGTAAATAGATTGCGAAATTTACCTAATGCTTCTGAACAAATTCTATTTTTTCTTTTAGGTATATATGAATGAAGTGCTGAGACATCCAATTTTAGCCCTATCATTACCAGTCAGAAGTTTTTTGGACCCAAATAATTATTTATTAACTATTGCAGGTAACTATAACTGGTGACTCACTATTAGATTTTCCCCTAACACAGGGTTTCTCAAACTTATGGCTCCACATACCCCTGTTAAAGTTTCTAGACGATAGCAACCCCCCCCAAAGAAAGCAATAAAATTGACTGTTGGATAAACTAAAAATAAAAAATACAAAAAGACTCCAAAAACCAATCTTAATCATCTTGCTAGTCATGCAGGCTGGTTTTTGGAGTCACGTAAACCTTGTCGCGAACCCCCTACCGTCAAATAGCGAACCCCTAGGGGTTTGTGTACCCCACTTTGAGTAACCCTGCCCTAACATATTAAGAGTTATATGAATAATTTTGATTATTTTGTTGTAGAGCAAGCATTGCAAACTGTGTCAATTGCATTACGGGGTGATGGACAGTTCGAATTGAAGGGACCTCTAGCAGATATAGGCTGGAGAATACGAAAGCACTACTTTTTGGTAAGTTAAGTAGTATCAATTGTCATAAACAGTTCTCATTTGGAAGACACAAAAAGAGGGATGTTACAAACCATTGTCTGTGGTCCGACAAAGCTACATAACACTTTCATTCCTACCCCAGAAGGGCGTACTGATCACATGTGGCGGCCCCTGATGATAACTCACAGAGACCTTAAAACTCCTGTATATTCACAAACACAAAAATATATTATTTAATTTTGCTATTAACATTGACATTTTATGTTCTCCAAGGGCCTCAGCATACCTTGAGATTGCTCTGATACAACAGTCACATAGTTTTGTATCACCAGAATGGTCTAAAAGTATTAGGTTTTAGACTAAAGCTTAATGAAAGATGCATTTTTTTACTAACATAAAACAAAAAAATAATTCAGTTGAATTATCAATATGGAGTTCAAAAAATAAACTTGAAGCATGTCATATTCATATTTATTTATTCATAGCATATCACATGCATACATAGCAGTTTACAATTCGGTATAGTCACATGTGACGCCCAAAACACGTGTCATAAACATTAACATTTTGAAAAATAAGTTTTTGGTAAAAAAAAACATTTTTAATACAAGCTTTTTTTGGGGACTGTACTTTTTATTAACTGTAATTGCATTGTCACCCAAATTAAATTTGCATACCAAATTTGAAGTAACAGGATGTCACTACTCTCACTACCAGATTATTGTATTGTCACACAATTTTCATATGTATGCCAAATTTCAAGACAATCCAACTACTAGAAAGAAGTGGTCAAATGTAACTTGCAAGATTTGACCCGCACATACATACAAGATAAATTGCAAGTTAAATAAAAGCTTTTAAAAACAGGATGCTTCCATGAAATCACTAGGTTATTTTTATAAACAATGTAATGTGAGATGTTGGGGAGTATTATTTTAAAAACTTATCTTTGTTATGAATCATAGCTAATTCTCAGCAGACTTATCAACAACAATGTAGCCACTTCAGTAGTTGAGTATTTGTATTACCAGTTCATTGTGCTAAATTAATATGATACTTTTGTTCTCAGGTGACTGACACGGAGAGTAGAACAAATTGTCTATTGGCCTGGCAGAACTATGGGTCTGATAGGTATTTAACTGATAAAGATTTGCAGGCAGCTTTTAAGAGTATAAAGAATGTAAATGTGAGTATGTTTATGAATAAATTAAAAATATTTGAATCAGTTGTTTCAGAAATCCTTTTAATTTTTGTGTTCTTCTATCTATAGTAACCTTAAATGTTTTTTTGTTTCTCCTTATAAATTTACAGTGTTTCTAAAATGCCTGATCTTTTACTCAACTTTATAAATTATAATACAATGGACAATCTCAATATAATTTTTTTTTTTTAAATTATGAAAGAAAAACAAAAATTCCTATAAAAAAAATATATTTTATTATGTATTATATTATATATTATATTCGTAATAAAATAGTATTATACTCATTGTACTTGTCTAACTTAAGTTATTTTATGAACTACTAGCTTTTGCCCGCGGCTTCGCCCGCGTGGATTTCGGTTATCGCGCGCTGTTCCCTCGGGAACGTGCATTTTTTCGGGATAAAAAGTAGCCTACGTCACTCTTTGGCCCATAAACTATCTCTATCCCAAAAATAAAGTCCATCTGTCGCTCCGTTTCGACGTGAACGACGGACAAACATACAAACACACACACTTTCGCATTTATAATATTATTAAGTATGGATTTTCTTTTGCAGCACCCCCACATAGATAAAGTATTAGCAATTCATGGTTTAGAAACAGGAGTCTATGTCGTTCGGAGGATACACGAAAATGGCAGTCTCAGGGACATACTATATGGCACTGAGTACACAAGGAACCATTTAGCTAAATATGGAAACCCTAAAGTGAGGAAACCGCTCACTGAGGGCCAAATAGCACATTACGGATACCAAATACTGCAAGCGTTAAAATTTTTACATGATAAGGGATTACCACATGGTATGTAGAATTATCTGTTTATATTAGAACAGTAAATATTATTGTCAATATGTCAATTCCCAGTCCGAAGATACAGGCTCAGCCTTGTTTGGGATCCACTGTATAATGAATGATTTTAATCTCCTGGTGTAAACATTTTTTCATGTTTTCATTTTCATTTCAATTGATAGGTACTGTGTGTATTTTTTTTATTCAGATTATAATATAAATATATAATGTATTTATTATCCATCTGTCTACATGTATGGCCTTAATCATTTTGAAGTATAAGCTCATTACTAATCTTATTAGTAGTTTTCATATTGATTTTGACTGACACACTTACAACAGTTATGATAATGAGTGCTGTTCAAGAGAAACTACAAAATCAAAACAACAATGAGCGTAGATACCATAAGAACTTTAGAATAGTCTTTTTACACATTGTCAGTCAGCCTTTAGTCGGATTGACTTGACATATTTGTACAGTCACCAGCACCAATATCTGACACAAGAAGAATGCATAAATATCTGATACGACTCTATTTCTAGGGCCGGAAGGACGTGTCAGATATTTTTGCACGCTCCGCTGTGGCAGATATTAATGCTGGTGACTGTACTTATGCAAATTTAAAGTCAATACAACTAGTATTAAAAAAGATTTTTTTAAATAAAATCTTATGCATGGGTACTTTTTACAAATAAGTTGTCAAGAAAAAAGAGTGATGAATAACAAATGCAAATAAATTCTCAAAAATAATTTTCAGGACACATTCACCCCGGCAATATAGCCATAGAGAACCAAAAAGTCCTCCTAATGGACATAGAGAACAATATCATTGGAGTGTCGAGCCTCCATCGGCCGTATCTGCTAGATCTGAAACGAGTGTCTGGTGCTGAAGCTGTAGACTTGTATTGCTTTGGACGCACACTGTATGAAATGGCGTTCGCTGAAACATTGGACGATTATTATTGCGACTATTTTTCCGAACGAATCTCAGACGATTTGGGTACGCATTTACTTTATTTATTTTCACCTCAGCACCTGAACAGGCAAGTATTGCAATTAAAAATAAGTAACCCAAATGCGAATTTTGTGTATCTACAATATAACATAGTTTTTCAAATCATCCTTCAGTAATAATAATAAATAATGCATGTTTGAATGAATTTATTGAACCATTTAATTTTGTAATTTGTGAAATATGTCCCTTGAGAGTTTAAGTAATATATAAACTTTTCCAATGCTTCAAATTGCCAACGTAATAAGGCCGTGGCAGTGGCGGATTTATATTTTTTACGAGTGTAGGCCACTTTATTTCCGCCGCCCCATGTACCTTTTAAAAATAATAATTTTCTCGTCCTCTGAAATCTGCTTCCCCTAGAACGCTGCCGCCCCTAGGCCGCGGCCCATACGGCCTATTAACAAACCAGGACTGGCGCCGTGGTAACATATTGTTCAGTGTTTCAAATACGTATATAGATACATATTTTGGATTGATTTCTTTTTCGTCGTATTCCTGATTGGACATATTCTTGTTTCGGCACATTCCTGTTTGGACGTATTCCGTTTTCGGCATATTCTTGTTTCGACACATTTCAGTAAATAAATTATACTATGAAATACTTGTGACTTTGCTTGCGTAATAAAATAAAATAACATTTTTTTAATAAAAAAATATATTTTAACCAATTAAAATAAAAGACTAAACTCAAACATTACCTACAAAAATAATAAATAATATAATCGGGCAACTAACTAATCAATAACCAACTATCTTAATTCATATGCTTCAGGGACCCGTCTTCATATTCATATTCATATCATTATTCATTCAAATTCATGTTGTACTCTTTTTATGTTTTACGTTTTACTCCGTCATTTATGAACCAATTTCAATTTTTTTTTCGTTTGTATAGGAATGCTTCCAATTAGGTCCCATAAGCACCAAATCAGGATCTGAATCCTGATTTAGTGCTTATGGTTTAACGCTTCATTTACACATCCCTCGCAGCACATGATTGGTGGAAACGCTGCTTTAGCCCGAAACATGTCTACTAGCTAAACTCGATTAAAGACGAGTTATCCTGTTTATTTCACTATGGGCGAGTCTCACGGTAGTCTTATGTTCAAAATTGGTGTATCAATTTCAGAATCCGTACTCCGAATATGCATCTCGAGCGCATCGTGCAAGCATGGGACGCAGTACTTCGACCAGCTGCTGCGGCACCCTTTCTTCACGCGCGCTACGCTCAACGGCGCACGCGCAGAACGCGACCACCTCAAGTTCCCTTTGCCGCTCAAGGATGAGCTGAGGAACGCGACGGCCGTGGTTGAAGCCCGACTCAAGGCGGACCAGAAACTGGTAAATGTTTTAGGGTTTCGTAACCAACGGGTCCAAATGGAGCCCTATTGCCGTCAGGCACGTGTCCGTCTGTCGTACAGGCTTTACTGCTAAACGGTTGGAGTTACAGTTTTCTAATTAACAGAATAAGCATCATCCTCGCCAAAATATTAGTCGTCATATTGTTGCAGGTACGAAGCGCGAAGAGAGAAGTACGCATACAGGAAATACTGAACTCTGAAACGGAACTAAAGAAGCAGAAACGAAGGGCTGTGAGTACCTTGCCTTGCATTTGTTTGTTCCAATTGTTCTAACCTGATCGTCACAAAACATGCTTTTCACATCGACGCTTGAAAGGAGAAATTGACTAAGCGACATTTTTTTAAGATAAAAATAAATGATTTCTGTTTCGACATTATTTTTGTAAAACAACATTGTTTGCTTAGATTTCTTTGAATCCGTAAAGATAGTACAAGGCTCACCACGGCTTTTAGCCAACTGTACCATTCACTTTGTTAACCTTTTCGCCGCCACGTCAAATACAAAAGACATCATCCATACGCCAGGCTTCCATATTGCAATGCCTAAATTGAACCTTAGCACAATTGACCGAAGTTTGCTTTTGCATTGAAGTAATGGACGTATATACAGGGTGTAACATTCATATCGGTCAGTATGGGAAAGTCTGAAACTATAATACATACGAAGATCCGTTCTTAAAAACCATGTCATCGATTTTAATAACAAGAAAAACTGCATCCATACATTTTCAAAAACTTGTACTCAGCTCGGGAATCGAACCCGGTTGTTTTGAAAAACAAAACTTACATAATGAAAGAATATGAAATACAATGCATTTTATTCATTCTAGATATCGTACTTCATAGTAACATTTATTGCACTACCGATATCGAAATAGAAATAATGTAGTTTTATTTTTCAAAATGACCGGGTTCCATTCCCGAACTGAGTAAGTAAATGTTTTTTTTTGTAAATGTATGAATGCAGTTTTTCTTGTTATTAAAATCGAAGACATGGTTCCTAAGAACAGATCTCCGTATGTTATAGTTTCAGACTTTCCCATTCTGACCGATATGAATGTTACACTGTATCCCAGTAATTTTATTTTATAAATTAATACGTTATAGGTTTGATTTTTGTCACAATGTTGCGATGAAATTTCAAAACGTCAGAGCATCAGAGCCATAAAAGTTGCGGACGCTAGGTGGCGCTGATGTCGTGCACAGAGCCAATAGATAGTTTGAAGGCCCGGGACTCAAACTGTGTACCGAATGTCATCTAAATCAATTCAGCGGTTTAGACGTGATGAACTAACAAATAAATAAACAGACTTACAAACTGTCGCATTTACAATATTAGTGGGATGGGATGGATAGTAATTTCCCGTTGGCATGTTTGCAGAGGAAGCGGGACAGCATGTGGAAGTCGACCTCTTCCCTCGCGGAGACGGTGCGCTCGCAGAGCGCCAGCACGGCGTCGTCGCCCACGCCGCCGCACCACACCTGTAAGTCCAACTCTAAACAAAGAAACTTCTCATAGGTCCGGCAACGCATCCGTAACTCAGCTTAAGTTTTGAAGGTGTGTGCCCCCTATCATATTAAAAATACTCTATTTTTGATCATAAGTAGCTTTACACAACACGCTAGTGTATTGTTGTTTACAAGGTTATCGTCACTAAATTTGAAATCTCATATTTCAAATCAATACCTCAATAACCTAACCAACAAAAAGTTGGGAGAAGTCGGGGGACTTTGTCACTTCAAAATGCAATATCTCAAAAACGGCTAAACCGATTTTGATGAAATATGTCTAAGGACCATCGCTAGAAAACCTGATTTAAAATTTAAAAAAACTGCATTCTAATCGGTCCACCCGTTTAAGAGCTACGCTACGGTGCCACACACAGACACGCATAGCGGTCAATCTAATAACACCTCTCTTTTTGCGTCGGGGGTTAACAAAATTGACCCTTGCTGTATGCTCATAAAGCTCGCTCAGAAAAATTATCGACAGACTTGGCAAATAAGTGACGTTATAACTAACTATGGCCATACTATACAAATTCCATCGAAGAGTCGCGTTTTGACAGCTCATGAAAAGTACATCATAATACCGTCACCTAAATTAAGGTTTTGTTAGCAAGTTTATATTCAATTGAAGCTTTATTGCTGACTGTACTTTTTGTTGACTGTAGTGTGGATGGCAATGCATACTTTCATGGCATCTAGTTACATTTTTGTACCAAATTTGAAACCAATGCCATTTACCTTTGAGGATTTCTGTCCTGCGGAGACGATCTTAGCTGGACTACCAAAATTTCACTAAGTACTAAATTATTGTACTATCACTAGATGTACCCTACATATTTATGTATACCAAATTTCAGTTAAATCGAATACATTGCATTGCAAATTTAATCTTAAACGAGCAATTCTTGTATATATATAAAATCATAATTTCGGAAACGGCTGCAACGATTTCGATGGAATTTGGTATGTAGGGGTTTTCGGGGATGAAAAATCGATCGAGCTTGGTCTTATCTCTGGGAAAACGCTGGTTACCGTGTTTTAGACCGAGCGGAGCTCGGTCGCCCAGGTACTGTGAAGTTAAGAATGTCAGTGTCGCTCGAGACTTGTCGAATTTTTTCGTTTTCCTGAAGATTCAAATGTGAAAGGAAAATCGATCTTTAGTTTCGGGTTCCGACCGACATTTGCAAACTAGTTTAAGGGGCTGTTTCACCACCCATTGATTAATTTTATTTGACGTTAAGTGTGTTGCCGTCTCCGTATATTCGAATAAAACAAACAGACAGGGGGTAAGTGTAAATAAAAGCTTGTAATAAAATGAGTGGTCGTATTCTCGTATTATCTGTAGCGGGCGAGAGCAACGGCGCGGGGAGTGCGGGGAGCGCGGGGGGCGGGGGCGCGGCGAGCCCCCGGGCTGCGCCGGCAAGCGACGCGCGCGGCGCACTGCTCAGCGCTATCTGCGGCTTCGACAAGGCGCGTCTCGCGCGCGTCAACTCGCGGTGAACACGCGACAATCTCAGGAACACTCAGAACCTCCCCCAAAGGCGCGGCCACATGCAAGTCGCTCGACGCTCGTTTCCAGCGTCAAATACCACGTGACATATAGCGATAAAGCTGAAAATGTTGAGCTTTATCGCTGGAAAAAAAAACCTCTAATACGGCACAAGCACTGGTTTTTTTTTCATTCACTCCAATTTCTTTTATTTGAACCACTGCACTGCCACGACTGCTACCAAAATCGAAATCAGCTTCCAAGACCAAGATCATTCCTGCAAGCAGCCATCTTGACACTATTTTTATTTGTCGCGGGAAATTCAAAATCACATTTTGCAGGTGGTAGGACCTTGTGCAAGGTCCGCCCGGATTGCTACCACCATCTTGCTCGCTAATCCTCCCGTGAAGCAGCAGAGCTTGCACTGTTGTGTTTCGGCGTGGAGAGTAAGACAGCCGGTGAAATTACTGGCACTTGGTATCCCATCTTAGGCCTCTAGGTTGGCAACGCATCTGCAATACGTTTGGTGTTGCAGATGTTTATGGGCGGTGGTGATCTCTTACCATCAGGAGACCCACTTGCTCGTTTTCCATCCAGTCAAAAAAAAACATTAAAAATGGGGTCATGTAACCAAATTTATCGCTGCAAACGAGCAACGAGCGACTGCATGTGGGCGCACCTTTAGAACCTTCCCCAACTCGCGCGGGTGCACGTCTTGGAGCGGGCGCAGCATGCTTGTTTCATGTCGTGTAATCTATATAGCGCTGCGTGAGGCATATCTGCTCTATTGAAACAGCACGCCGCGCGGGCCCCAAGCCGTGCACCCGCGCGTTAGCGGAGGCTCTCAAAGAACATTTTTGGCATTTATACCGGGTGTTACCTGTTACAGGAACAATAAGTTAAAAGATAAATTTACCTAATCACTAATCGTGTTCAAATGGTTTCAGTGTTAGACGCGTTAAAAATATTTACTTTTACAAAATCTATCGCACCTGCAATGTAGTCAAGTGTAAAAATATGGACTTATTCAAGGTTCAAAAATATGTACCACAGACCTTTATTCCGACGCAATAAGGCCGCGGTAACATCGACAAAACACAACCAAACGCGTGACAGACCATATAGTAGAAGATGCAAGCCTACATCGATTTTCACCGGTCTGATAATAGAATGAAATGTATTTTATAATAAATTTAGCATATTAGAAATGATTTTGCAAAAAAATCCTAAATTGCTTATATACCAAATATATTTATTCTGTTATCAGACCGGTGTAGATCTTTTCAAGTTCGGATCTTAGACCAATATCGCGATGTTAACATCCACTGACTGTGAACTTTAACTTGAAGCACTATTTTCTCCATATTTAAAGACTGAAAAAACTAAAGACCGCGTGCTCGGGTAAGGGCTAACATTAAATCGCGAACGCAAGGTTAGCAATGACAGATTCATACTGACGCAACTTAACCCTAATTACAGTTAACTCGAGGTTATTTAGATATTCCAGGTCTGAGCAAACACCACTTATACACCACACACCACACCACCACAGATATTTTTCAATTGACTGCACGTACACGTAGTCTGAGGAAACACTATTTTAAATTATTGTTTTTCATATAATTAACACCCGGTATATCTCTGATGAAGTGATGAGGCCTAAAGATATGTGATTCGTATGGAAGGCCCGTTTTTGACTGTCACACTCATTCGTCTCACTATTTTTGTTTATTTGCAGCGGTCACCGAAACTAAGCAGTTGGAATTTACTGTAGCTTTTTGAATTTAAACCGAATTACCATCCTTATTCAAATAAACTGTAGGCTTGTTTCGAAAATACAAACTGAAATATAGATGCATAGAAAAACCAGTAAATAAGGCCAGCGCTGGGAATCGAACCCAGGTCCTCGACATTCCGTGTCACGTGCTATACCACTACACCGCCATTGGACAAGTCCTTGGACCTGGGTTCGATTCCCAGCGCTGGTCTTATTTTTCTGGTTTTTCTATGCATCTATATTTCAGTTTGTATTTTCGATATGGGTTTTACGGAATGACCGTAAAAGTAACAAAAAATTTGGAATTGAAATAAAAAATACAAAAAGAGCCCAAAAAACCAATCTTGTAGGCTTGTTTTTAAAGTTGATTTTTAATCCATCATTTGGATATTTCTTTTGGTAGACACACACAAAGCACTAACTATAACAGATATGACATACATACTTACATTGTATAGATGTAGTGGAAAAAGTTTTTGCACAAGCCAAGTAAAAAACAATCTTATGTCAATGTCATAAAGGCTGACGTGGAAAAACTTCTCACTTTTTATGAAGGTTATTTTGTAGTCTATTGGTGCACTTGTGGCCCTAGCATATTTGACAATCAAGAGACAAGGCAAGAGATTAATACCGAATAATTTAACATTTTTACTCCCACTTTAGTTAGAAAGTCCCGTAAATAATATTATTATTATATGTTTAAAAACTGTATTCTGCAGCATACGGGATGCTTATGTTTAGGTATGTCGTCACCAGCACCAATATCTGACACATCAAAGCGTTAATAAATATCTGATACGACTTTATTTCTAGGGCCGGTGGGACGAGTCTGATATTTTTAGTTTTTTACACGCTTCGCTGTGGGAGATATTAATGGAGGTGACTATTACTACTACTATTAATGTAGGTACTATTTTGTCAGTCAGTGATCCAAAGGCTTTATGGCAGATCTCGGATTATAGTTTTTATCGTTATTTAAGGTCCTTGCATACGTAACATGAATCATGTGACGGAATTGAAAAAAAAAACGTCTCTAAACAGCTGTCCCATCTGATATTTCATACGTTACATATGTTGAGGCCATTAATTTGATGTCCCAAAGTAAATTCCCTTATAGCTCAGGCTGACAGTTACCTGCATTATCGGCCACAACGGAGCGTGCAGAAATATCTGACACGACCTACCGACCCTAGAAATAGATTCGTATCAGATATTTACGAACGCTTTCTTGTGTCAGATATTGGTGCTAGTGACTGTACCTACATCGGCGCGTAAGATGTTGTAAAGCTGCGCCCAGGGTTTTAGGTTAGGTGCAGACTATTATTTTAGAGCGCATTGGATACATTTAGTACAAGAGTTGCGAGTGTAATGTAATTATTATTGTTTAATATTGGTTAAAAGTTAAGCAAGATAATTAGTGCATGTATTATTTTCAAGGATTCGAACAAATATTCGCTTTTCAAGTAGACATTACGTCGACTGTAATTAATTATTAAATGTAAATCAACTTATTACTATAATGGTGTTAGCTGTAAGTTGGAAAGTGATATGCGACTGGTCAGTCTTTTTTTGATTATTATGAAATTATTTTTGGAATTCATCTATGCAATAGCTTTAAAGTTTATAAATAAGATAAATTATGAATGATTAGTATATTTTGTTGTAAGAATAAGAATATACTGTAATAAAACATTGATTAGAAGTCATTATTTATTTTTATTATTATGTATTAATACCAACAATCATGTATGTGGCGGTACAATTAAATTACACAGCGCTTAAATCCTTACAGGCTAAAGCTACGCACATCAGAGAATAATCACGTTACACCTTATCATTAGGGTCTCCGTACCTGCGCGTCTGTTTATTCAAATAATAGGAAAAATACACTAAAACACTCTTTCGTTAACAAAATCCAAGTTTCATCCTAACTACACCAATGAACTGTGCTCATCTACGCTTACGATATATAAAGTTAAATGACGTACAAATACAAGCAAATCCTAGCCTTAGATATAATATTTACAAAACACCTAGAACATAGTGATATAAAATACTATTCTTTCACAATTTCTTAAACTTTTATAACCAAAACGTACTCTTGCATATGACAGACATAAAACATTACAATAACTATCATAATTAATAAAATAACAACTTAAAATAAATGAGACACCGCTTGTGTACTTGATAATTTTCAAATAAAAACTGAATTCCTTCTCTATGCTACCTATTCATTATAATATTCGATATTTCTAAAACTGTTCAAAAATCAGCGAATTAAATTTTTGACGTTGAAGGTAAAACTTTCCAATTTATGGATTTCTGGTATTATCCACTTAATAATAATGCATGCCAGTTTTTATCCAGCACCGACAATATATGTCGAAAGGGGGTATCCATCTGTATTTGTTTATGTTGAAAACAAGGTTCTAATACGGTTAGTGTATTACTAATACGAGTGAAAATAGTTATTTACAAGGGATCAAAATGATGTATTTACGGCAAGGGCGGTACATTGAATACAGAATGTAGCAAAGGATTCTACAATAGAATCCTGAGCGCAATGAGGGATTAAAGTGTTAACACCTAAGATGAAGATAATTGAGATAAAGCAATTCAAAATATATAGAAAACGCCTTGGTTTTATAATTATCAACTTCAAAAAATTGCATATGCAAAAAAACACTTAGAAAAGCCTTGAACAGAAAAGTTGCACTGTGACCCCTATCGTCAGGAAAAAGATTGTACTTTTCTGAATGAGAGGTGTGAAAAGATTTTTTTTAGTAATCGGTAGCCTTAATATGTATTAAATTACCGTACAGGGTTTTCTTAACACCTTGTCTATATTCCAGTACAGCAAAAGTCGTTAGAAGCCATTGAAATGTATGAGCAGTTGGTAGTCACGTTGCAGACGGACGTAACGACAAAAAATACCTCTAAAATAAAAGAAATCACACTAACAAGGCAAACACGTGTTACCTATTCTAGAACATTAGTTGCCAAAGCTTCACGGACCATGACTCACGTAAAAAAGTTTGGGACCCTTAGGGCGGTTACAGACTAGCGTTTTATACGCACGTATAAGCTCGTTTTTGAAAGCGCGTGTACGCGCGCCCAGGTGCGGTTTTGTTTTCTTCGAGCGTTGACGCGCATACAAGCTCGTATAAGCGCGAGCGAGAACATGTTCTTTAGACCAAACACGAGCAAACACGCAGAAATCAGCGCATACACGCGTGTTCGATTTAACGTAGCGCGCGTGTAAGCGCGTATGCCAAAAACGAGCGAATACGCGCAGAAAAAAACGCTAGTCGGAAACCGCCCTTAGCACCTGACTATACTACTCAAATGGCTTTGAGAATGCATTACTAGGTGGACCTTTATGGTTCATACTGAGCATAGACCCACCCGGTATCCGCTTGCAACCCATAGGATAGAAAATGTTGCTTTAGATTGTTTTATTTCAACGAATACCACAACATTATTTTGGTGACAAAATATTCAAACTTAGTTAAAATTATGTTTGTTACATACATGAGACAACTAAGGATGGATGCTTTCAGTTATATTGACTGCTATATGTTCGAACGGGTACTAAATTTTAATAATACCTACTACAATTCACATAAAATCATAGGTATTTTTTTAAGGATAGGAGATCCGTTTGTTCGTTCAAATTAAAATAGTAATCGACACACGGGATTAAAATAAAACTTAGCAAATGTCAGGACCTGTTGTTTTGACGTTTGTAATATTTGTCAGACAAAAGGTAAGAAGAAATAAAAATAAGTAGGGTATTATATTATTAGGGCGTACACTAGCTGACGCGGTTTGCACGGAGCGGGCGGACGCCTATTGGAAAATAGTATGAGCAGCGCTAACTGCACGCGTCGCGGGCGACGGATTATACCTGTACCCGCGCCAGCTAGCATGGCCCTTACATCTAATTCTCGGTTTGTGTGAGATTTGGGAATTCGTTCTTCTCCTTCTTATATCAATAAATTTCAAATGTCAAAATTTTACCCTTTGATATTTACTTAGTTTAAATCCCGTGATAAATTATTAAACAATAAAAAAAATACACATGAAAAGACAATATTTCTGTTTGTTTAAACCAATTTCAATTGATTCGTATGTTCGTTACCGAAAATTCAAATTCAAGTATTAGATATATTTAAAAACATTTTCTTTCCTTGTATAAGACTAAAGGAAATTAATAGACAAATCCCTATTAAATTAAAATAAAACTCTGTATCACAGAACTTCAATGTTCTTTAAAACATACAAAAAAGGAGACATTTCAATCTTATGCTAGCACTTAACTTGGCGTTGCGTGTTCGGATTGCGCTACTGGCATCTCCGTCGCTCACGCTAGACACGAGTGCATCTCTCGCTCATCCAAATGTTTCGGCGGTTGCGCGAAGTAACTAAAACTGTACTTGGCGTCTTCCGCTACATTATGATAGCGTCAAATGTTAATCATTAATCATAATCAGTTTAATTCGTAGCGGCGGCAGCGCGCGTCGCACGTACTTATGTCAAATCGTCAAAGCTCTGCTTGAACCTTTTTTAGATTATAGTTCTGATCCGATAACCTTTGCCGGTACTTGGTCTATGTCAATTACTCCAACTCTATGATGTCGTCGATGTCATCGAGATTGAAGTCCTTGAGGGTCATTGCTGAAACAAGTATATTTTCAGTTTAGTTAATTTAATAGTAGTTTGCGCATTAACTCTAATCGCTACAATTACGTGCTGCTAACTGTACGCATTAATGGGATCTACATAATAAAATCACAAGTATAGCAATCGTGAACAGTCAGTGAGAGTGATTAATGCATCGCACTTCTGTAGTGTCGCCGCAAGCGCATATGAACTTTTTTTTATAATAAATTGCTTCATGTGAACGTTCAAATGGCAGCGAAATTATGACAGTGACACTGGGCGATAGTAACGAATATGCAAATATGCGCACATAATATATCTTCGGGGATAATGCCAATCCGTTTGTCTACCAAACGCAAATACCGCGTATCTGCACTATTGTAGTTTTATTTAAAACTGTTGCCCAGGACTCCGCCCGCGTAGAACGGGAACTATGCAATTTTCCCTCCTCCTAATAGTTACAAGTGCTCCACTTAAAAGGAGGATTCGACACTATTTGTTTGTCATTGTTGAAAAGAAATAATTTTTATTTTGATTTTTTTGTTAATTTTCCGGGATAGAAAGTCCTATGTTTTTCTTCGGGCATATACCGAATTTTATCCAAATCGGTTCAGCGGTTAAGACGTGATAAGGTAACAAACAAACAACCTTACAAACTTTCGCATTTATAAAATTTGTGGGATAATTTGGAGAAAAATATTAGAAATTCACATGTGCTGCCACAAAATTTGTAATAGCAGTAAAGAACTCACTTTCAACTTTTTTCCTCTTTGGCGCCTCTACCTCCGTCTTGATAGCAGGGCGCTTCTTGGGGGGCTCTCTCGGCTTGAACGCGTCGGGCGGGAACGTCTCCACGTTTGTGACGCGAATCACGCCGCCCTTCAACCTGAAAATTAAATAAATATCTGATACAGCTGTATTTCTAGGACAGATAGGACGTGTCAAATATTTTTGCACGCTCCGCTGTGGCAAATGTTAATTCTGGTGGTTGAACAAAGAATTGCTTTCAGTTAGGATGTGCAAATGTCTACAGACATGATATTTGGCGTTGGTATTTTTTATTATGATCTGAATGAAGCAAACAAAGTAGTTCAGGGAATTTAGAAATTTCAATCAAACTGCCAGACCTAATGGTATACGCAACCGGCCAGATGGAGCGCGACACACGCGATCAGCGGGCCAATGGCGCTCGACTAATTTCAGCGCGTGTAGTATGCCCTCCGTGCTCTTATCAAAATTAACTTGAATTGCAATAACACCATACTTACGTGTTAGAAGGCGTCAGGAATATATTTTTGGACGAGCCGGTCACGACTATGTTTTTGGACGTTCCTGCAACCGACGTCGTCGTTTCCATCTTCCTGTTCGGCTTCGATGAAGGCTTCTTTGCCGGTTTACTTTGCACCGGAGGCGCCGGAGGGGCAGGCAAGTCCGTCAAATCCACCGAGTCCATAACTACCCCCTTCGTTTTACCAACCGTAACAGCTTTATTCAGTTTTTTGAATAGACTATTTGGATTGTTGACCGGAGTCTTGACGGATTCCATTTCTCGTTCAGTTATGTCGTATAGTGAAGCGTTTATCGTATGATCGATCTTAGGGTTTTTCTGTGTGTAAGATTTAACAGAATCTGCGCTAGTTTTAGCCGGTTTAGTCGTGGTAACAGGGGGTGGTTTGGACGGGCCAGGCGTAGGCGCTGCCTTCGTTTGTTCGATTGGTTGCGTGGGAGCCTTATGCTTGCCTGAGCGCGAACTCGAGTAGCGGTCGGCGGGGATGTGGACCACATCTTTTAGGATAGAGAGAGGATCCTCAGGGCTCGGAGAGCGTGAACTGGCGCTGTCAGAGCCGCTGAAAATAGTAGTCCTCGTCTTTGTTGACGCTGGAAACGTGCTGGTACATGTAGGTGTGGTTTTTTTCGAGGGTCCGGCGTGTGCTAAACTAGTTCGCAAAACATTTTCAGGTACAGCTTCGATTTTATTCAACACTTCAACTTGGCCCGTCTTGCTGATACGGATGATATCACCCGGTTTGCACAATTTGGCCGTCCTCGCGGCCTCCTTAGGCACGGGGGCTTTGGGCGCTTCCGGCGCTGGCCGAGATTGTGCCGGCTCAATATTGCCACTAGTCTGAATATGTGGCGGGTCAGGTTTATGCGATGAATTGATATCGTTACGTTTAACGGGTTCCATTGGTGTAACAGCGGTGTTTTGTTTCGAGGAGCTCGACCGGGGAGTCTGTTCGAGCGCTTCTACTGGCGTCCCCAGCTGTAATCGGACTCCGGTGGAGGCAGAGGTGAGCGAGACGGGAACTACTGGAGACGCTTGAGAGTTTGAAGCCGTCGTCCGAAATTTGACTGGTTCCGAAGCCTTTGGAACCTGCGGTTCTGTAGCGGATTCTTCGTCATCGCTGTCGAGACAGATGGTGTTAGAGTCAGTAGTCACTGGCATGGTCGGTTTCGGTGGAGCCTGTAGGGCGGCAGCAGGGCCGACGCTGACGACTCCGTTCTCGGATATCGTAATCACCGGTCCGTTTACGAAAGCCGGCGTTGGTTTGGAAGCGGCGTTGATGCCTGTGAACCGGCCGTCGAGTGTGATGTGTGGTGTGGGGGGTGTTGGTGGTAGTATCTTCCTGGCTGCAGCGAGGCGGGGGGCGGCGGGAGTGGCAGGAGGGGCGGGCGGCGCGGCGGGGGGGCTCACGATGCGAACATCGTCGTCGTCGGGAAGGATGCACTCCTCGCCGGACTGCGGCGCCGGGGACTCTATGGGAATTGCGCGTTTTATCCTGTAAAACAAAGTGTATGATTAGTATACTAGGCAACTGCAACGCAGTGCTGAATGCACGTTATCATCATCGTACTATAACCTTTTAGTGTGCACTTTTACTCCTTTTTACTTTCTCTTTGGTTGTGGAGTAAACAAAGTGGTGTGGAGTCAAGGTTAAAGGTAAAGACCACCGTAAAATTTAGTCTGTAGTTGTTTTCGGGGATGTATAATTGATCTAGCTTGGTCTTATTTCTGGGAAAACGCGTGGTTCGAGTTTTAGCCCGATCAAAACTCCAACCGCCCAGGTACTTGTTTACAAAAACAAATAATAGCCTTCACTTTTATCAAACTAAATTAAGAGACATGATTAAATATTACTTTTAAAATATACTCACAATCCAACAGGTACGACGGTCGGCGTGACCGGCACCGCTGCCACGGGGATCATGGGAGTCAACTTGACGAATCCCAAATTAGGTATTTTCGGTTTCGGTTTCTCTTTAGGCATCAAGTCCGAGGCCACTTTGAGCTTCAACTTGGGTCGTTCGTCGGTCGGTGTCGCTGCGCTAAGCATTTTCTCAGAGTCCCGAATCGCCTTCCTTTCTTTGGATTTAGAGCTTGCTAAGGAGTCCTTACCGCCGCTAATGTGTAGCTTCTTAAGTATGTCCGTGCCCAAGACCTGAATAAAATAAATAAATATCATGGGACAATAATAACTTGTGCAATACACTTGGGAGCAAAGAAATCGAGCCACCCTTGCAAATTTTTATGTTTCCATGATAACACTTACGACCTAAAAAACATAAAAATCAACGTAAAAATTGCAAGGGTGGTCCGATTTCTTTGCTCCCGAGTATATGTATGGATACAATAGGCAACTAATATCACACTTATATAAATAAATACATACTTAAATACAAATTAAACGTCCACTACACGAGATCAAACGTACGTATTATTCATACAAATGTCTGCGCCAACCAGTAATCGAACCCGGAATCTCAAGCTACATAGTTAGGTTCGTTAACCACTTGGCTATCAAAGAGCAGACAATTTTGCTTTGTAAACAAAAAGTAACGCCTAATTCAATAAATTACTGATCCTAGATGTTTTAATCAGTTCTAATTGACACCGTTGATGTGTGTATTGATCAAATAATATTCTTCCACTCTGAAAGTCTGAAGGTCTGAAACTATATATAGCTGTAAAATTTAACTCACCTTCACCGCGATGTCGTATATAGGCCCACTATCAATGCTTACACCGGTAGCCTCGAATTCTCTAAGCGCTTTCCCTGTACTGTACTGCGCTGCTAATGTAGCCGCATCTTCATCCAACATCGGGTTTCCAGCCAGGTATGTGTGTGCTACTATCTTCACGAAGTTCTGGTTAGTCAGGAGTGACGGATGCAACGGATACCTTTCTGTATCACCACCATCACTTGTGTTTGAGTGTGAAGCGTTTGAACTGCCCTTGTTGTTGTCGGTTTTCTCCTCTTTAATTGACTTCGCTGGCCGCACTTCGGGCAAAATCTCGTCGTCACTAAGCAAAATACTTTCTTCCACCTCCGTGGTTTCTTGCACGGGTTCCACAACTGGTTCTTCTGGTGGCTTCAGCGATTTCCTTTTGCTTTTAGGTCCCGGTTTGTATTTCGGTTTTTCAGGAGCCTTAGTTGCTTGGCGCTTGTTAGTCGGTTGCTGCAAGGAGTCGTCGCTATCGACGCGCCAATCGTCATCGTTCAAATCTATGACGATGTCCGAAGATATGGAATCTAATTTTTGTTCCGCTGTGACTGCGGCTTTCCTTCGCCTTTTACCAGCACCAGTTCGGGTTGCGTTTGGAGTGGTTTCGGTGATCGAGTCGAATGGTAGTGGTTGGTCCTCAATTATCTTGGGTTGTTTAGTTTTCGGTTGACTAACCTCTGGGTTGGCTAAAGATCGTACATCAGTGAGGGCAGGCATTGGCATGGGCTGAGGCTGTTTCCGTAGTAAGACTTGTGCGATGCTCGCAGCCATTTCGTCTCCGGGAGGCAGTTTGCTGAGGTCGCCGGTCGCCACGATTTGTCGCACGGTGCCTATCAACTTCGATATATCCCTCGATCCTTTCCTATTGTTGAAGTCATGGCTCAATAAGATTTGGGTTATCTGTGAAACCATGTCAATTTCTTGGTCTTTGTCGATGAGGAAGTCCGCCTGTTTGCTGGTGGACGGTTGGGGCGTGGGAGTGATGGGGATGCAGCAGTTGATCACTTTCTTGCCGCGTTTCGGTCTCTGCTCTGTCGCTGGCTCGAGTTTTACGTCGACCGGTTCGTCTTTGATTTCCGTTACGGTAGCAGTCTTCTCAATGGACATACTTTTCTTCGGTATTTTTTTCTCTTTCTTGAGTGCGCATTCGCTTTTCAATTCTGAGGATAGAAAAAGACAGTAGTGAAAATCTCTCATCGGTAGTTACGACATAAACATTATAATGTATAGGCCTTCTAACTAAAAAGTTACTATGGGAGACTCAACCTGCGGCCGGCCAACCTTCTATGAGAAGCTTATATTAATTTTAAACTACTTAAAATTTTAATGACGTCTACAATCAATGGCGCGGCCCGCTAGACTATTGTTAGAAGTAATTTGTGGCGGGCGTAGATAAACGCGCAGCGGCGAGTCGTGCTCGTGCACGGCATGCAGCGCCGCGTCGCGCGCACACAGACACAGCTGCGAGTATAGTACTGACGGTCGCGCTGCGTCTCCTGCTGGAACTGCTGCCAGGCGGCGGCCCGCTCGTGCTCGGGCAGCGCGGGCTCCGAGCCGCGCAGCAGCGAGTCGTGCTCGTGCACGGCATGCAGCGCCGCGTCGCGCGCACACAGACACAGCTGCGAGTATAGTACTGACGGTCGCGCTGCGTCTCCTGCTGGAACTGCTGCCAGGCGGCGGCCCGCTCGTGCTCGGGCAGCGCGGGCTCCGAGCCGCGCAGCAGCGAGTCGTGCTCGTGCACGGCATGCAGCGCCGCGTCGCGCGCACACAGACACAGCTGCGAGTATAGTACTGACGGTCGCGCTGCGTCTCCTGCTGGAACTGCTGCCAGGCGGCGGCCCGCTCGTGCTCGGGCAGCGCGGGCTCCGAGCCGCGCAGCAGCGAGTCGTGCTCGTGCACGGCATGCAGCGCCGCGTCGCGCGCACACAGACACAGCTGCGAGTATAGTACTGACGGTCGCGCTGCGTCTCCTGCTGGAACTGCTGCCAGGCGGCGGCCCGCTCGTGCTCGGGCAGCGCGGGCTCCGAGCCGCGCAGCAGCGAGTCGTGCTCGTGCACGGCATGCAGCGCCGCGTCGCGCGCCACCCGCAGCAGCACCACGTCCTGCACGCCCACCGCCACGCCTCCCGCCACGCCCACGCCGCACTCGTCGAACCTGCATGCAACGCAAACACACTAAACTTACAGCCCGCACAGATTATACGCACGCTACATAATTCCATTTTTTTTTTCTAAGTACCTTAGGGCTCTTACACATAAACAAGATACGATATGGCATCGTAGTACGACGCGGCATCATTTCACGATGCGACGTCGTGTCGTGAAACAATGGCGTGTCGTAACACAACATGATATCGTATATGTATAAGAGCCCTTACATGACTACTTATTTTGCGATAAAAAGAACAAGAGCAGATAATAAAAACGGCCACATTTTGGCATGCTTAAAAAAGAAAGATGAAAAAGAAATTATCTAACTAATGGCATCGAGAACCGTAGCTCCAAATAGCTCATCAACTATCTCACATGTATGGACCAAATTGGTGCATGGAAAAAATCGTCGCTAATTTAAATATCTTGCGAAGTCGCTTGATGCAACTTAGTTTCTTGCCGTACCTGTACAACTCGGTGAGTTCGGCCATGTTGTAATGGCGGTCGATTTGTTGCTCATCCACGACACGGCACGACACGGCTTGCTTCGTGACCGCTCGTTCATAGATCTTCTGTTCCATTGTGCCCTACGACAAAATTATTATGTACAGTCACCAGCATCAATATCTGACACGACAAAGCGTTCATAAATATTTGAGACGACTCTATTTCTAGGGCTGGTAGGACGTGTTAGATATTTTTGCACGCTCCGCTGTGGCAAATATTTAACGCAAGTGACAACACAGTAGTGAAGACACTATGTTATAAACCGGCAACGATCGTGCAGTACAGTCAACGGCTATAATATCGGATAGCAAAAATGTTCTGAAAAACATCTGATGCGCTCTAACGGCTATTCAAATAGAGAATCAGATATTATTGCCAATGACAGTATCTAAAGTAACAGTCTCTGCGCCTATTTTGTACGATCCAGTTCATAAACTTGTGAGCAAAAATTTGATCGAAAATATCTGAACACGTCTCTATTGTTAACGGCGTAGAAGCGTGTTCAGATATTTTTGTTCAA
Source organism: Choristoneura fumiferana (assembly GCF_025370935.1). Classification (NCBI taxonomy): domain Eukaryota; kingdom Metazoa; phylum Arthropoda; class Insecta; order Lepidoptera; family Tortricidae; genus Choristoneura; species Choristoneura fumiferana. The sequence goes on from NC_133485.1 coordinate 13,219,357, forward strand.
ATTTTTGCTCACAAGATTAAGCTCAACTGGAAGCGTTAGTTTGCCGACGCCCGTATGAACAAACTGGATAATCAGAAAATGTTAATAATCGGACTTTTCTTCCAAACAGATTGTGATTTTAGAAACTAAAATTATCTAGCGTACGAGTATAATTCGAAGAACTGAATTGCGTTTAAATTCGGAAAACTCCAATGATATAAGATGATGATCTGCTGATGATCAATCATGCAATGATGATAAGATTTATAATTATAATATAGATTGTTTGACTGAAACATTTGACGTCCCCTTACTTACCCTCGCTTTTTGCAATTAGTATTTATTTATATACAACAATATACTACGCGCCCCTCCGCCTCCCCTTCAACCTATTCAGCCCTCCTAAATATCCACCTGCCTGCGGCACTTACCAGCGCGACCAGCCGATAGATGAAGCAGTCCTTCTTCTGGCCGAAGCGGTAGACGCGGAATATGCTCTGTATGTCGTGCGCGGGGTTCCACGACGTGTCCAGTATGATGACGCGATTGGCCGCGGTCATGTTGAGACCCAGTGAGCCGGCGCGCGTCGATATCAAGAACAATCTGGAATTTGATGAGGTTACTGTTTTCGGTCTGATCAAAGAGCTATTGACCTGTTACCTCAGTGGCACCTATTGTTTTTATTTAATGGCAATACGGTTTTTGACAACTCCTGAATTTGCCATGTCTGACATAATATTAGGAAAATATAGATATACAGACAGTGTTTAGCGAAAACAAAACTTAAATTGGACTTGAAATTGGAAAATTGGATTCATAATGATTTTTGAAAATCTACTGTCTCTTCTACGCTTTTCTCTATGCAGCAAGTATGACACTACTTGCGTGTGACGTCACATGCAAGTGTGTTTTTCTGTCTAATCTTGACTTTCGTCTGACTGAATTGTGAAGACAGGCATTGTGAAGTTTAAATTTATAAAACATAAAAAATTGTCAAATGCCGTTTTCTGAATCAGTGTAAATTCTCATTTATCAAGTTTTAATCTGGCACTCGCGATACAGACCCAGAGTCTAGTGCGAAGGCCGTCGAAAAGTCACAAGTTTTGTGGACAGTGTAACTTTACTACCAAATAAAATATTTTTAATCTTAATTGCAACTAAGCCAAATTTAAATTATCTAATCGGTGATAGAAATGACATATGGCACTATTCTAAGATTATTACCACAACTACTACATATTATTAACCACACGCTACAACATCGTACGCAAGCGACAATAGTATTGCATTCGACGGCACCATAACCCGGCAAGGCCCGGTCCCGGCACGGCCTTAAATCGAGCTAGCCGTCTTGTCTTGCCCGAGCGCTTGTCGCATTCACCATCCTTACAGTGAATATATCCTATACATTATGACAGGTAAGCAATGATGGAAACAATCGTGATTCTGAGTGCGTCATACAAAAAGGCATTAGCTTACTTGGTCTTGTAGTTGTTTTCGGCGTTGAACTCGCGGCACCACTTCTGGCGCACCTCGGGCGGCACGGAGCCGTCCAGCCGGTAATAGTCGTGGCCGAGGCTCCATTTGTTGATCTTCTTCAGGAAATACTCCAGCGCGTCCATTGTTATCAGCGACGTCGAGAATATTAATCTGTTGGGACGCAAACGTGTAAAGCCCAGTTTAGACTAGCAAGAAAAATTGTTTACATTGCGAGACCGTAAAGCGAACGAGTTTGAAATATACGCTCGAACCGCGCAGTGGAAAGAAACTTAGATCAGATGGCAAGGGCCGCCACTTTCCAGTTTCCAGTGCAAAATAAAATTTTGATGGCGGCTTTTTGAGAGGCGCGGAAGTGGTGTAGGTGTAGACTTTCTCGTTCTACCTTCTTCAAGGACTAGAGCCGGCGCTTTCCCCCAGTATACTCACACTTTATCATCCAAGGCCACACTCTCGTCCAGTATCCTGAAGACAGCCGCGAACTTGTTGGAGCTTTCGAGCCGCTCGAGCATGTCGCCGCCCTCCAAAAACTGCAGCCACCACACCTCGGTGTCAGACGGCTTAATGTCCTCGCTCGCTGTCAGGTCCTCCCGCGCCAAGTCGTCTTCAAGCTTCTCAGCTATCATCAAAAGCATCGTGAAAGGATTTTTTAAAAACAGCATAATAACGTCTGATAGTGGATGCACTTTGTAGTGAAAATAAGAACCTGTTCCCATTTATCGGGTGTCGGATCCGTTTCGTGTCGGATATCAGTCATTTCTATAGAAAATCGTGTCGGGAAAGTGTGAATAGCTTCATATAGAATGTTCTGCCACTAGTACATCCGATTAAAATCCGGGCCCGACATCCGACACGTGGGAACCTGTAAGTTAGCGTTCTGGGGAGGTACTCTGCACCGCACCGCTTAATTTCTCTTTCTAGACATCCGACTGTTTTTGATAGTTGTTATAATTACACTATGTTGCTACTATGGAACCAATTTCAACATCACAACATTCCAAAAATTTCATCAAACATTCAAAAATCTTCGCGAACTTCCACATTCAAAACATAAGCAGGACATACTATGAAAAATCTTACCTTTTACTTTGTTCTTCTCATCGCGCGACTTCATGTGGAAATTATGCAGAACCTGCGGATGCGACCAAATCTTCTGCAGAGTATGGAAGTCCTTCAATATGCTTTGCTTGTTCTTGTTAGCATAGTTTGCCAGATAATGCTTGTACAGGTCACACTGGCACTTGGTGAGCGATATGAACACAGTGTACTCGTGTTTCTTTGGCAAGTATGGGTAGAGGACAGACACCTCCTGCCTCTGAAGGCAGCCTTCTAACACCTTGTGCAGGATGTGAGTACGGGCCTTCATGAGCTTTATGTCTTCTACTTGAGAATCTCTGTGCTGGCCGTTCATTATTGGGTTTTCAAATCTGTGAAAGCCAATGATTACATCAAATCAAATGAAGTCATGAATTGCACGCAAATATAGTCGAAGAGCCATAAAGCACATATTTCTGTTAGAATTGTCACAAAAAAACAAATTAAGGGTCCTTTAGCTAAGAAATATGACAGGCAATGATCAATCACATTGGTCATAGAATGTTAAGTTATAGTGCGACCATTTTATTTAAAAATGAACGTAGACGTGAGCTAAAGGCAAATATTATGTTTCACGCAGAGCTTTTAATTAATAGTATCTCGTGGATTATACCTATTATACCATCAGTTGAATTTGCCACATAACAAAACTATCGACTGCACCGTAGGGCGCTATTGAGTATCGATATTTCATAACCTTTCATACCTTACTTCTCATACTGGACTAGATTGTTACACAGTTTAGTTCATGAATAATATAATTCCGAGGGTAAACGAAATAGACGACATTGTGAGCTTAATCAAATCAAAAAAAAATACCAACTTCATTCTTTGCACAAACCTTAAAAGAGTTTTCTTACCTATTAGAATACTCCGAGTACGTTCCTAGTAGATTCGGTTTGACGAAGTTTACCATACAGTAATACTCCCGCAGATTATTCTGCATCGGCGTGCCCGTCAACACGATCCGTCTTCGAGTGGCCACTCGGCTCATAGCTACCGCTAGCACAGAGCTGTCATTCTTTAGCAAATGTCCCTCGTCGCAGACAATAATGTCTGGTCCAGGGTCCAATAATGCTGTGCGGATCTTGTCTATGATGGTTTGTCTCACGTCATCCAATTCTGCGTCCAGCGTGGTCAGGCTTCGAAACAATTCGTAGCCCACGATGAATATGCCACCGCCGTTATACCAGTCTTCCAACTGATACGCTCGTTCGTAAGTTTTCTTGAGCTTCGACAGTTCGAATACCTGAATGTAAAATCATTCAAGTATTGTCAAAATCTATCGCAATAACATAGATGCATTACTATTATCAATTTATCATCAAATTACTTGAACTTTTACCTGTAGTTTCCGTTTCATTTTCCGTGGCTTGAAATGAAACGAAGACAAATTTTATACAAATCTATGACTAAATAGGCTAGTGCCTTAAACAAATCTTAAAAAAATAGTTCGTCACCTAGATTATCATAAATTTTCTTTTTATTTTTTTATTAAAATTAGATCGAAGATCACATTTCCCATGGATTGAAATTTTTGGACATACACAAATATTGCCCATTAGTTTTGTTTTTAATGTGGTTTACCACCCTAAAGTTGATAATCGTTTTTATGTCATAAAACAATAATGCCAATATTTGATATTGTGTGTATTGCGTGTCTGTCAACTTCAAAGTTCGACTTTGGCATTATTCATTTGATAGGAACTTGTATAAAAATTGATGGACCACTTATTTGGCTGGCTGTACTAAATTACATTTGAAATTTACCATGAGCTTTACGGTGAAGGAAAATATCGTGAGGAAACCGGGACAAACTTGCGAAGCCATTCAATGGTGTATGTGAAGTTGTCAATCCGCACTGGGCCCGCATGGGAACTACGGCCCAAGCCCTCTCATTCTGAAAGGAGGCCTGTACCCAGCAGTGAGTCATATATAGGCTGGGATGGACAGCCAGTTAAGTTCTGCGTGACGTCATGCTGTGCGACACTTTTTAGCACGGCGTGACGTCAAAGGCCCCCACTCCCGAACTTGACGCGCTTCATCTTTGTAATTTGGTTTGATTGTCAAAAGAAAAATGCGTGTCCAACGTTTTCCGACAATTTAACTGACGTACTAAATACATATAATAATTAAGATTGGTTTTTTGGAATCTTTTTGTATTTTTTATTTCAATTCCAAATTTTTACTTTTACGGTCATCCCGTAAAACCTAAATTGAAAATACAAACTGAAATATAGATGCACAGAAAAAACAGAAAAATAAGACCATCACTGGGAATCGAACCCAGGTCCTCGGTAATCCGTACCGCGTGCTATACCGCTACACCACTGATGGTCAACGGTACCGACACGAATTTCCCTATGCACCTCATATCTCAGCTTGTTTTTGTTTCTTACTTAGTCACTTAAGCAGCGACGCTAGCGACATCTATCATCATGATAATTTTTATGTTGCTTTGCAATTGTTTGTTATTTACTAAGCCGTGTATGTGTTGTGGAAATAAAGTTTTTTATCTATCTATCTATCTATCTATCTATCTATGCCGTAGCCCTCATCGAGAAACTTTTTCGGCATTCCATTGGAACTAACCGCTCACCCGGACAAGAGATATCGTTACTAAGCAATCAAATTAAGATTGGTTTTTTGGAATCTTTTTGTATTTTTTATTACAATTCCAAATTTTTACTTTTACGGTCATCCCGTAAAACCTAAATTGAAAATACAAACTGAAATATAGATGCACAGAAAAAACAGAAAAATAAGACCATCACTGGGAATCGAACCCAGGTCCTCGGTAATCCGTACCGCGTGCTATACCGCTACACCACTGATGGTCAACGGTACCGACAGCCGGTACCGGTGCTTAAGTGACTAAGTAAGAAACAAAAACAAGCTGAGATATGAGGTGCATAGGGAAATTCGTGTCTTTTTCTCGGGAGAGCGAGGAGGTATCAAGCTGAAATTTACATCAAATACTGAGGCCTACTGTCCCTTAGAGCTGTGAAAAAAATCAAACTTCTAAGCCAACGCAATCAAAAGATGCAGCCGTTTATGCTGCAAATTTTCGCAAATTTTCGAAACTCGCAAGGGAATCAAAACCTTTGATATGAAGGTAGGTAGGTTTGGTATGAACATTTGGTATGAAGGTAGCTATTATAACAAAACCAACTAAAAAAGTCTGAAAATCTTGATTTTTTATGTCTGTCTGTAAATATCAATGGCCATTATAATCTGACCCCACACTACGTTCATTTTGCTTAAGAGTAGGGCTCTGTATACACTGGATGTATAAAATCACCCGGAAAAAGCGAGAAATATCTTCAAGACACGATTCCCGTTTACTTACATACCTATAAATGTGCTCGGAACCCTCGGTGCGCGAGTCCGACTCGCACTTGGCCGGTTTTTTTTGAACGATTATTGATTACTAACTGAATAAAAATGTTGTGAAATAATTTCAATGTAATACTGTTAATACTGTATTTATTGAAAAATAGAGGTTAGGGATCCTAAATTTAAAAAGTTAACTGTCAAATGAAGGTCATTGAACTGTATTATTATGAATTTCAAACCAATTTAAAAGAATCCATAAATTTGTTTTTATGAGCCATAGAGTCCTAGACTTTTTCCCGGACTTATTATGTATACGAGTATCATTCATTGCATTCGTGCTCGTGGACCTTTAAATTGTCAAATAAAAGTACAGGACAGGAGTAGAAAAAAATATTATTGATCTAACATTTAAAATATCGAATGCACCATACCTTAATTTCATCCGTCACAGGTCCGATCCACTTATGTATTTCGTCGACCCAATTCAAGACCGTCGACAGAGGGCAGCACACGAGCACTCTTTGCATACCGACACGGGGATGCGTCAAAACCTATGAAAGAAACCATCATTTTTCATTTCAGTTACAGGCTAATCCTATTTACGTCAGCTGCATTAATATCTGCCACAACGGAGTGTGCAAAAATATGTGACACGTCCCACCGGCCCTAGACATGTCGTATTACATATACACGCACGCTTTGTTGTTTCAGATACTGGTGCCGGTGATTGTACATCCATTTCTTTAAGCATGATTTCCACCAAAAGGCTCGCAACAGACCGAATCGGAAAGAATACGAACGGATGCGGCGACAGCCGAACGACTTCTATCCAACGGACCGATCGGTCGGTGACGGACCGGTCCAGATAAGTGCCGTATTAATAGTCCGCTACGGTAATATTTTTGCATGGGCCTAGAACACGGTCTAGTGACTCTAGTGGTTTATTCAATCAAGCGTTACTTTGCATAGGTTAACAATTACTTATATGACTCGCGACCTAGCGATAGCCACGTTTATGCAACAAATGTGTGATGATGCAGCTCCTCCGCCTCCACGCTGAAAGAACGCACACATCTCCACCACCAGACTATGCTGACTCGTTTCGAACTCAACCAGAGTTCATCATCAGAGCAACACAACCGTTCAACATAACAACTCTTTCTTTAACGTGAGGTTGACTTACAGTGTGCAACAGAGCGAGCACTTGCAGAGTCTTGCCGAGGCCCATACAGTGCGCTAAGATGCAACCGCCGCCGGGGTGCCCCGACTCTACAATCTGCAAGCTCTCGAAGCACGCGTCCCACATAAACTTGACGCCTTCGTACTGAAAACATAAGAGAGTGATGTTAATTTTTTTGTCAAAATTATTTAAATACAATTTGAAACATCGTTTATGCTTTAAGGCAGATGATATTTACGCATTGCAAAGGTATGTACATACATAATCTACTTATTTATATATAAAATAGTAGTTACCTATAATCTAACCAACAAAAAGTTGGAAAACCCCGACTTTGTCACTTCAAACTTCAATATCTCAAAAACGGCTGAAACGATTTTGATAAAACATGCCCAAGAACCATCGCCAGTCATCCGTCACTCGTCCATACCTACAGCGATAAACACCTACAGCGCGCGACAACTTGAGACTGTCTAAGCAGTGGGGGCTGCCGCGCGCCTGCGAGCACACGCGTGACGCCTCCTTACCTAAATATCTGTGTTATCGCTTGTGTGATCAGTACAGATCTATTGAATAATGTTTTTCCATCGTGTTTTTGTCGAATAAGTTCGTATTTATCTTGCTATCTCAATTATCTTCAGTAAACTTCAGTAAGCTAGTTGAGAAAGCAACATCCGACATTCTCCGACAAAATACGACGGAAAAACATTATTCACTACATCTGTAGGTACACTGCACTGCACCGTTTGTAACAACGGCGAATCGTAATAATAATAACTGTTGCGTGGACGAATGTCGAAATAAACAAAAGAAAGAACTCGAAATTATCTTTTTTTTACATTACCAAAAGAAGTTTTTGGAAGTCGCTTAATAAATAACATTTCTAAACGTTTAGTTGGATTATTTTATTTTAATTTTCTGACAAAGTGATAACCCTTACACTCGAATTTGCGAGATAGGTATGTCCGGAACAAAAGGCAGCACTGTAGGCTATTAAAACGGCGGCTTTCTTCAAGATCAAAGGAGTGCAAATTCTGTACGTAGTACTATTATTTATTCTGTGCCATCGCTAGAAAACCTGCTTTCAAATAATAAAAACCGCATTCAAATCGGTCCACCCGTTTAAGAGCTACGGTGTCACAGACAGACACACATAGCGGTCAAACTTATAACATTCCTCTTTTTGCGTCGGGTGTTAATAAAAGTACATAGTTACTGACTGATTGTATAACTGACAGACAGACAATGTGAAGCTTAAACGACTGCTGCTACAGGTTTTGAATTTATTTATTTATTTATCTAATGCAATTGATACTATAATTCAAATTACAAATTACAATTTCGCAGATACAACTTCGCACCACTTGTCAGGTGTTCAAAGTCCTCAGCCGGTCCGCTGTATCTAGTGATGGGGCACTCGAATAAAATGTGGTGTATGGTTTGTTTCGGATCCCCACACTCGCACGCCGCCGACACACCATCCCCACTTGTGCCAGAGGTATGCGCAGTTACCGAATTCGGAATTGAATAAGTTTCCGTTATTAAATTCATTTTTAATACAAGCTTTTTTGCTGACTGTACTTTTTGTTGACTGTACTTGTATTCATAGTCAAAATACCACAAACGGGACTTATCACGCTAAAACACACGAGTAATATTTACCTCGACGTTTCAAACACATTACAGTGGCCGTGGTGTACTCGTGACCACGGCCACTATAATTTAAAACGTTGTACTTGTATTGTCATCCAACTTACATATATACCAAATTTCAAGTCAATCCGACCAGTGGAAAAGGGTCTAAATTACCTTGCTAGTGTTGACCCAACAAACAAGACAAGCTAAATAATAGCTTGTAAAAACAATTAACTTCTTCTTATTTAATAGATGTAACATACCTGATGAGCCTTCATGACTTTGGTGAAGAAAGGATGCACTGTGACCGCAGGACGGAGCTCCTCGAAGTCATACTCAAGACAGACTTCATCGTTAATGACTAGTACATTCACTCCTTCGTCGCACCCCAGTAGTTCTTGCTGTATGAAAAAGATCAATTTCAAATTAAAGTGCAATGCAATACGACGAATAACTTAAAATAACTTTTCATTGAACATGACAAAAAAATACGTAAATGTACATAAACAGAACTTCAAGTAAGGAAAGAAATGGACTGGTTTTGTCCTAACGCGATGTAGACTTACATAAATTGTATCATATAAATGTTTATGTATGTAATAGAAACAGGTTAATTATTATTATACTTACTACTCCATGATTTCAACTTAGCAATAAAGAGTAAAAGTCAATAGTGGAAGCAATTTCCGCTGCTTGTTGACTTGTAGGTAATCTCTTGAACTACTGAATTGATTAAAAAAAAAACATTCACTAGTATAAAACTACACTCTTCCAGAGTAACTTTAAACTACTTTTCATCCCGGGAAACCGCAAAGTTCCCGTGCTACGCAAGAAAAGTTGTGGGCAACAGCTTGTTATTTCAGAATATGAAAAATACATACCAATTTAGTCTGCTTCATGATCAATCTCCTTTTCCTTTCAAACTCTTCCATGTTAGCTATCACAGTACTTCTCGCCAGGGATTTTTTGTCAATTACCTAAGTAACATAAAAATGTAACTGTATAAAAAAACTGCCGTGTAAAAACTATAAAGTTCCATAAAAGTAACTTGCCTTTCTGATGTTGCGCCGTCCTTTGAAATACGCTTGAGAATTGCCTTTGCCAATATGGGTTCCAGCATCTCCTAATAGCTCGTGCGACAGTACTCTGAAGCCGAAATTAAATCAATATAATATATAAATAGAATATTTTTTACGGGGATCTGCTGCAGACATTGAGTCAATTTTTATCTTACAAAAGAGAGCAATCAGAGCAATTTATAATTTGAAGACGCGTGAATCTTTAAGATCTTTTTTTAAAGAAACAGGTATCCTAACCCTGCCGTCGCTTTATGTTTTTGAAATACTCATGTATGTTAGGAAGAACATATGTGATTTTCCCACTAACGTCGATAAGCCAAAGGCTACTAACTAACACACTAACACAGGGATGCTTAAAGTTTCATCTTACAGAGTGGCTAAAACCAAAAAGTCGTTTCTGGGAAGTTGCATATGTTTTTATAATAAAATTCCAAAAAATATTACAAATGAAACAGATACAAAATTCAGATCTATTGTCAAGAAGACATTAATATCTAAGGCGTATTATAAAGTTAATGATTATATCATAGACAGGGATATTTGGAAATAATTCCGAACCGCATTGGCGATCCCTTCAAATAGCGAACCTACTGTGTTAAATACTTGTGATGTATAGATATCATTTAATAATATAGTAAATCTGTTTAAAAAAATATATACCTCGTTGAGTTTCTTCCCGGATTCTTCTCAACAGAGGTTTTTCCGAACCGGTGGTAGATTTTTTTGACATTCATAAGTGCTTGTTATAGCCTAAATTGAACAAAGATATTTTGACTTTGACTTTAAATACTTAGGTAATGAAATGCAAGAAAACCATAATGATTGGTCCATACCTCATTTGCTTTTGTCTTTCTAACAGTTTCCGTCGAGAGCGTTTTGAACGGCCACGTGCTTTCCGAATCTCTGGCTTTGTCTCTCGCTCTCGCTTCTCGATGAACTCACTGACTAGTTTAGCTCGTTTTGCATCATCTTCCCTGGAAAAGCATGTTTTATTAATAATTACCATAATTAAAGAGCATTTTATTGAGACAATAAACAACGTAAACTCAATAACTTACAATGCAGTGTCTTGTTTCTTTCCAAGCCTCTTGAGAAGCTTTTCTTTTGATCTTACCCACTGTTTTTCTTCCTCAGAAGAAGAGTCATCTGACTTTGGCCGGTCTATTATTCTATTGTAATTTTTTGTAGAATTCCTCTGTACAAAACAAATGTTAGCGTTATGGTTACGAAACATTAAGGATTTACTTATTATACCAACAACCTTTAAACTAGGTATTTATTTCGCATTACGTACCAATTTGTTCCTCGTAGAAGGACCTTTGGGAGGTGTTTTATCATTTTCATCTTTTAAAACTACTGGTGCATGTAAAAGATTCAATTCCTTGTTCATCATCTTATCCGCTGTCAGCATTAAAGAATCAGGATGTTCACGTTTTACTTCTAACAATTTGGACTTAGGGCCGATTCTAGGTTTCTTTCTTTCAACGTGAGTTTTAGCGCCAGGTTCTTGCTTGATAGGAGTTTTTTGATTTGTCGGTGAATCGGAATCGTCATCGTCATTCATAAGTGAATTCTTCGCGATGCGGTTTTCTGCAGACTCCACAGGACCCTAAAACCCGTTTAATTAAAGCATCTGAACTAATGGTTGACAATCTTCTAAAAATATTTACTAAAGAATAACAAATCTTATTCAAACAGAAACATTAACCTATTTCAAATCCAAATAAAGTTACAGTTGTGGATCCAATTTTGATAAAATTTATGACACTATGGTACAACATTAAACAAAAAAATAATCCTCAAAATGTGTTCACAACCGTGAAAATATGAATCAAAAATAAAAGGTAATTACCCTTGGGCCGTCGTCATCGTAATTGCCCTCATCTTCAGATGGAGATAGTTCAGTGTAATGAGTGTCATCATCATCAGCAGGGCTTACTGGCCGCTCAGTGTCATTTTCAGTAAAGTTAATTTGATCATCTGTTGCAGCTTTTATTTTATTTTTACTCCTATTTTTATTTCCACTAGTACTTCTATTTAAGGACTGCAAGTTAATCAATCTAAAAATTAAACATACAAACACGAGATAAATTTATTGAACAATATATTTACTTCTTATTATTAATTACTAGCTGTTGCCCGCGGCTTTGCCCCCATTGTAATTTTTCTAAGTTTTCTTCCATAAAAACCGTCTCGTGATAATAACGAATACAACAAAATAAGAATAAGCGAAATCGGTCCAGCCGTTCCCGAGTTTTGCGCTTAGCAACACATTTTACCATTCATTTTTATTTATATAGATTATGGTTTAAGTAAAATTTTGCCTTTTTAGGCTTCCATAGTCCTAAATCTGGTTTTCGCCATGTCCGGTAATGCTAGAAAGCTGTAAAGTAGGTATATTAGTCATGCAGACATGACCAAGTGGTAAATTTTAGGGGGAAAATATTTATGGTCTCCCTCTGTTCCCTACACGTAAAGTAGGAATGATTATTTTTTTAATACCAATACGCACTTCGCTGGATATTTCGCCTGCTGCAGCTGGGCAAAAAAACTTATTTAATTATAGAAAATAATAATTTTCAATATTTACCTATCAATTTCAGCATCTTCTTTGCTTTGATCAGTTATTTCTTGATATTGAAAGTATGTCTCCACAAACGATTCAGGCAACTTTTCCAAAGGGATTATGGCTTGTAGATATATCTTATTATCACTACTGTCAATAGGATAACATTTCCATCCATGACGATCAACAAAATTATCTACCTTTTCGAGTTTATTCTCTATTACGATATCTTTCGTTTCTTCTTTTGTCTCAGTATCTAGTGGACTTACTATAGATTCTTTCTTTGCGCCTGACGTTTTTACTTCTGCCTTTCCAGGTTTTCGTTTTTCTTCTACATCATCAAACATTGGCATAGCCGGTGTACATTCTAAAAGTTCTATTGGTTCATCAGGACTTATAATTTCAGCAGATTTACCATCTTTATCAATCACTTCGCCTTGTAGCAATATTGTTTCTTTTGCATTATTTGACGGCTCCTTTGCTTGACTCTCTTCATTTACTTTCGGTATGATTTGTTCATACACATATTTTACATATTTATGATATGAAGATATTTCATTTTGATCAACTGCACTAAATCCAGTAAACTTATCTTTAGTCACTTCTGAACTCTGTTCAGTTGGCTTATTACTGGCAGTGTCTACTTTCTCAGTTGAATCGACATTGTTACACTGTATCTCGTCTTCGGCGGGTTTTTTCTTTTTCACAGGAGTGCGAGAATTATTAGAACCTTTTTTACTATCTTTATCTCGCTTTGAAACTTGTGGAACTGTTTCACTGCCAGAATCCGAAGATTCGCCTTTTTTCTCCTCCTGTCTTATCTTTTCCCTCATTCTTCTAGTAAGCATTGCAACTTCATTAATAGGAATAGGTTTTTCCTTTACCGGTACTTCTTTGATAATTGGTTTCACAGGTTCAAGTTTCTTTGTTTTGCGTTTAGTGACAGGTTTACGTTTGGCGTTTTTCTTTGAAACGTTTTCACTATCACTAGAACTGTTTCCTAGCAGACTATCTTTTGCTGATTCTATTGCAAGTGGTGCGAATGTCTGTGGTACTAATAAGCTCATACTAGAATCATTCTCATTATCAGAATCAGGTTCATGCTGTCTACGAACTCTTAAAAAGCTTTGACTAAATGTTTCATCATTATCATTTCCAGCACCGCTTATAGCGCGTATCATTTTATTAGCACTCACAAAAGCTTCGAAACTATCTTCATCAAAGCTTGTACTGTTTTGTCTTTGTATTGGCACTTTTCCAGATGGTAATGAATCAACATTTTCCAGGCATTCTCTTTTTGTAATAATGCTCTCTGGTATGATTGTCATTTGGTCAAGGTCTTGGTCAAGGTTTGGTTCGGTTTTAACAATTGGAGTAAAGTTATCACAAGTTGCCGTCGGTTCTTCTAACTCTGGCTCGGTTTTGATGAAAGCTATAAGGGGATAACTTTCAGCTGTGACATTGTGAACATCATCATCTGAGGTTGGTTTAAAAGTTTTTTGCGATTTATTTGACGCAAAGCAAGACTTTAATTCTTTCAGTTGGACTTGCGAAACCCAGCTTTCGTTTTCTGTACTATTACTATTGACATGACCGGTGTCATGGTCAACATGATTGAGGTCATGGTTGATGTCATTAATATTGTGACCAACTTTATTAATTTCAGGATATTCAGGATTAATATCATGGTGGACGTCACTAATGCTGTGATCAACTTCATTATTTTCAGGATTAATGTCATGGTGAACGTCATTAATGCTGTGATCAACTTCATTATTTTCAGGATTAATGTCATGGTGGACGTCATTAATGTCATGTTCTAAAAGCTCATCACCGTAAAAAGTATCTTCATCATCTTCATAATAGTCGGAACTTTCATGATCATTTGCACATGTTTCTTCAATGTTAAGAAAGGCTTCCTCAGATAATGTGTTAACTGCATTAATAGTTAATTCTCCAACACATAATTCTTGCCCCGTTTCATTTATATTTGTGCCATCACTCCCCATGTATCTTGATACAATGACAAGGCACAAGTCAGTTAATTTTTTGGCATAATTAGAGCTGTAATTTTTTTCTACTTCAATTTCGTTTTCTGAATAGCAGTTATTATTTAGCAAACTCTTGACATAGCCAAAAACAATTTTTTTTAAGGACATTGGCAAAAATGTAGTCTTTTTTTCAGAACAAAAGTGACCTATGTCGCGTGATAGATTACTATTTTGACATTTCTGAATTAATTCAACACATAGAGTAAACAGTGATTTTACTTTAAACCCAACTGGTGATAAAAAGGGCACAGTTATCTGTGCATCTGTCATTGTTGTGCAGTCTTCTTCAATATTATTTTCACAAGCAAAAATATTTGTAACACCTATTTGAGAAGATGTCTCATTTTCATTTGTGCTTACATAATAAAGTTTACAAATTCGATTATGACACAAAGTCTTCAAGGATGGAATTTTCAACAGAGGTTCTTCGATAATACTTGGTGGTAGGCATTCCTTTTTGGATGTTGATTCTACATTATGTTTAGTTCTTGCCAATGACTTTTCCATGTTATGAAATGTAGATTCTTTAGAATCAAAAATATTTGTAGCACATATTTGAGAAGATGTCTCATTTTCATTTGTGCTTACATAATAAAGTTTACAAATTCGATTATGACACAATGTCTTCAAGGATGAAATTTTTAACAGAGGTTCTTCAATAAGACTTAATGGTAGGCATTCCTTCTTGGATGTTGATTCTACATTATGTTTAGTACTTGCCAATGACTTTTCCATGTTATGAAATGTAGATTCTTTAATATCACATAGCAGTTGGTCATCAATTTGAGATGGTGAGACTTGTTGCAAGTCGGTAGGGACCATTTTTGTCAGATGCATCATACACAATGAAAACAAGGTCTTTGGTTGATAGGTCTTATCTAAGTTAGCAGTTTCCTCTACAAATTTAGGATATGATTTAGCTTCACTGGTCGCCATCACAAAGAGATGTTTTTGTAGATTTTTTAAGCAAATAGTAAATAGTGTTGTTGGGTTTCTCACTTCCCCAATTTTACTATTGAGCCCATTGCTAGTACCACTCACTGTTGCACTATTTTCAGAGTCTGTGAAAATGTCTTCAGTTCTAGAAATATTATCACTTATGAGTTCATCTGGTTCAACAGAAAAATAATTGCACATGAAGGATTTTCGCACACACAACCAATCAGGAGATACAAATGGTGCGCAGACATGAACTGCTTTCTGGCGATAATAATCCTCAAAAAAATCACTTACCATTTTAGCTGTAATTTTATTATCAGGAGGTTTTTTATTTCGGCTGTCCTGGGCTAAAAAAGACTGCTGGCTTTTGACCTTCTTAACCATCACCGAGTCGTTAATCCACACTGTATGTCTGCCTTTTATGTTCAGATTCTTACTACTTTTGACATCTTCGCTTGGCTTCTTTGCTATCTTAATTGAAAGTTCTTTATTGAGAAACACTGTTTTAGGGTTGAATTTTGGTTTGTTCTCTTTTTGTTTCGTAGGGGCTGAGTTAGTTGCAGCTGTCACTTCAACAATTTCACAATCACTGTCACTTTCAGCTTCTTTAGGTTTCGGAACAACTTTCTTTTCTTGTTCTCTATATTGTAAAAGTTCATTGTCTTTAAGGAATTTTTCATACTGGCTGGATAAATCCTCTTCCATTTGCATAAGGTTATGTTTGGCTAGTTTTAACAGTAAAAATGACTTTTTGACACAATAGTCCATCTTAAAAGTATCCACAACATTATCTGTATTTATTTTCTTTTGAATAAAATCCTCAGACTTTTGTGTCATCAATTGTCCTAATTCAGATGTCGTTTTTACAATGCTTTTAAGGAACTCACATGCCTTTTCAGATTGAGGAGTATTTAGTAAAACATTGGTTTTCATTGATAATGTACTGGGTCCGCTAGTTTGTGCACTGGTTGTTGCAGTATGCACAGTTGTTTGAGAACCTGTTTCTATTTTTTTTACAGTTACTTGTTTTAACACAGGTATATCTAAAGGAGCTATAGCATTTGGTGATGATTTAGTAGGTTTCACTTTTTTTATTTTCAAATTAGTACCTTGTATTTTTCTAGCAAGAAAATTTTCGAATTCATTGCTAGATCCCCAAGAATTCGTGGATTTGACTGAGTTTTCATTAGTTTGGTCATGTGTTTCTACACCTCCTTCAACAATATCTTCCACTGCAATATTTGGAGAAAACCTCCAAGGTTCCTTCTTATTCTCAACATTATTTGTCTTGAGATTTTTCTTAGGACTTGAGTTCAATATATCAACATCAGATTTTCTCTTCCGTAATTTTTTCTTACTTTGTTTCTTTAACTCTTCTAGTGTATCACCTGCTGCACTATCAGAAGAATCTATAGAACTCCTCCGACCATGCGCCAAGCCTGGTATATACTCATCATCAGATTGGTATCTACCACTTTTTTTTCTTCTTGGTTCATCATCATCAGAAAGTTCAACATTAGCAAATGGATCTTCATCAGAATCATCATCATTTTTATATTGTAGTGCTTTTGTAGCTTTTCTCCGGATAGGTCTTTTAGTCAAATCCTCCACAAGAAGTGATTCGCTTGGATCAATTTTCTTAGCTTCCAATAAATCTTCAATATCTACATTTTCAGTAGTGGCAATAATGTCCACATTTTTTTCATTTTCTTCCATTTCATTATTATTTTGTTGACATTCTTTCCTTTGAATATCCACTTCAACATTATGCTGATTTTCTTCTATTTGAGGATTTCCATCAAAAGTAGAACTAGGAAGATGAGCATTTCCATCATCATCATTCATGTTATCAGTCTCATGTAAAGGTGATGAGGCAATTTCCTGCAATTCCTGTAATATTGGATCTTTGGGTTCAGATATAGTGTTATCAATGTCAATGGTTGTTTTTAATTTACTTAGGCATATGTCTTCTTCATCTAAATCGTCATCTAAATTTTCAAGGCCAGCTACATTGTTTTCCAATTTACTCAAATTATCTTCCATTTGAGCCAGGCTTTCTGCCATTTTTGTAAAATCATTATCAATTTCAGTATTTAATAAATCATTTGATGCATTATCTCCATTGGCAGGTGGTAAATGTTCTGTCACATTCTTCTGATTTAAGGACTCTTCTTTTCTAGGTCGGCCTCTCTTACGAGAAGCCCTAGGAGTTTCAGTGCTCTCAGGCCCTTGTAAGTTGACAGCAGTCTTTGTTTTTCTTCTTCTATCTCTTCTTCTGGCTAGAGGAACTTCATCAATAGGAATGTCAATTGTTTGTGCTGGTGATTTTAAAACTTCATTTTCTTCTGTTATAACAGAATTGTTGAAGGTGTCAAGTACATTTTCAGAGACATATTCAGCACTCATGCTTGCATTATTTTCAATACATTCAGTGCTGCTAGTTGTATTATAATCCTTAAATTCAGTGTCATTACTTGCATTAAATTCAGTATTTATATTCTCATCATTTTCAGTGGCTATGCTTAAACTATGTTCCTGGGTAGAGTCCATATCCGAATGTGTAGTAGTTATGTCACTATCATCTTTATTTAGTCTGTTAGCTCTACCTCTCCCTCTACCTCTTCCACGTCCTCTGCCTCTGCCTCTGCCCCTGCCTCGACCTCGGCCCCTTCCCCTACCTCTTTTACTAGGTGATACAGGTGGGGGCTGATATATTTCTGAGCTACTTACCGCTTCAAATTCAACCGGCTCATCTGTCTCCATATGATCGCTATACTCCACATCAAGCTCACAATTCACACTTTTGCTAGTTGAATTATTCTCTTCAGACAAATAATTTATTTCGTGTGTATAACTTGGATCAGTGTTGCCGTCATTGCAGAGTTCTAACACCGGCTGCGTTCCATCCGTATAATCATCGTCGATATTCACTTCACTGCCTACTTCCAAGTTACAATAAGTCAGTTCTGATTGATCCTCGACATTGGTAGACGATACAACATCGTTTTCCAAAGGTATTTCACTTGTCTCACTGTTCTTGGCGTCAAAAACAGGCTGTGCACATGTTCCGGTAGGCAGCGTTACATATTCATTTTCAGAATACACCGATTTGGCTAATATTTCAAACGCCTCCTCAGACGCTGAGAGGTTGTTTACGTTTAAGTTAATTTCTTCCGACATGATATCATAAATTCTTTACCATGACTGTCACCAAATTCAACTGCTTTGAACTATCACTTGATATCCCTTTGAGCTCATATCAAATGTATTGTAATTATACCGTAAGAAAAACGAACTTATACGTTTATTTTGAGTTTCAGAAAGCCAAATTCCAAATCGCCATCGCCATTGCATTGTATTGTACGCTGAAGAAGAAGCGTTTTTCTTCGTTTTTAACTTAACATTGCAAAAATTTTCGGCCTGGTTTCACGTAATGTTACAACTCAAACGGTAAGTATGGTTACATACTGTATTAAAATAATTCTGTTTGAGAGTTCAAAAACAAAAACGTAAACAGGAAAAAAAAATCCTGAAGATAGACTACGTAATGCACGTGTGGTTATTAAAATAATTGAGATTAGGACATTCAATATGATCATATATTCGCCTCATTGCGTAGAAAGAATCATAGTTCTGTCTGATCAACGTGACGGTTACATCTTATGAAAAACTTCTCAGACACAACTAGAAACGATGTTGCCATTCCAAAAATTCTATTCGGCTGAAAAACAGAAACGATGTGTAGACTTTAGTTAGCTAGCCAAAAACTGCAGGACTACTACGAACCTTGAAATTGGAAGTTCGTATCGTATCGTCTCTCTCGCTCTCGTATTAAATAGTACAAGTGTCAGAGGGACCGCACGACACGAAATTCGAGTTTCGAGTTTTGTAGTAGCCCTGCTGCTGTTCGACGCGGAGACTTGACGCAGCTTTTTTGAGTCGAGGGAAATTCAAATAGGGTTACTACGAAATTCAAAAATCGAAGTTTGTATCGTACCGTCCCACCTACACTTGTATTATTTAATACGAGAGTAACTGGGACAGTACGAACGATACGAACTTCGTTTTTCGCATTTCGTAATAGCCTTTCAGATTTATCGCTGGAAGGAAACAAGCATCGAGCGACTTGCATGTGGCCGCACCTTTGGCTACTGACATAATTTTAGACACGGCAACACAAAGGAGTAATGTCATGTCATGTCAAATAGGTAGCGAGCTGACTGACTGGACTGAGGCGAGACGTGTTGTGTTGTGAGAAGTAAAAAGTATTTACTTGCAAAATTATGCGTGTATTACGGAGCTCACATTATTATTGTACTGTTCTGCTATACACATTATAGCAAATCAGACCTTTGTAGTCTACATCTTAATCATCAATTTGCAGTTGCGTCAAATGGTGATGAATGAAGCACTATGTACTTTCCAATAGGATGGCCCAAAGTTCTAAAAAATCTGGGAGCAGATCATCAGATTATTCAGATTGTGTCGAACAGAGATAAAATACTGTTCGCTTCACTTAGCGATGACAGTCTTATGGTGTGGTTTTGCAAGGTAAGCTGGATTGCGAGCGTCATTCTTTATATGTTTTACTTGTACTGCTTCTGCAACTTGTTGAGATACCAAATAAAGTGTAATGGTTTTTTAGACAGCGGCAGTTTCATGGAGTAAACTCGAATTAAATTTAGTTGTTTTTTAGCCAAGTGTGATTGTGGTGCACCACAAACGGAGTGCGGACTCTTTACAGCGACTCGGGGTGAATGTTGGAGTTGAATGGAAACCAGACTCTTCAATGATATGTATTTCGGTAAGGAATAAAGGATCTGTATTTATTTGTAAAAAAAACAATAATATTACAGTGACGGGTAGTAGTAGCAATGTTCAAATAGACTGGTTACACTCTCTTTCAATATCTAACTATACCAAATCGTAGCAACTGCTATATATACCTAGTGCCATCAATAAAGACGCGTGATTTTGTCAAAATGAGACATTAATGACATTGTAATAAGAACCACGGCATGCATCATTGTGAATGATTCTACCTGTATAAATGTGATAATGCAATGAATAAATAAATATAAACCCCTTTCAGACTGATGATAATGACAGGAAACCAGAATGAGAGTGATAGACTGAACTGATGTTAGAACGTGTGTAGCCAGTCATAGACATTGCAATTCAAAAACATTTATTTGTAACAATACAGTAAAATGATCTTAAAATAAGTTTAGCACTTGTATTATTTATTTATTTATTTATCTACCAAATGTGCGGGGGTGGCGGCAGACGCCCGGGAACGCCTCAAGGTCACAAAATATAGCTGTCTCGGCGCCCAATATCATTTCTTTGCTTTCGGCGTCGAGACTAGGTCCATGGGGTAAGGGTGCGCTGGAGCTACACAGGGAGCTCAGCAATAGGTTAAGGGAGGCAACAGGCAACCCTCGCGCCGGCAGCTTTCTCGCGCAAAGAATCTCAATCGCAGTTCAACACGGGAATGCTGCCTGCGTGATGAGCACCATGCCAAGAGGCCCACCTCTCTTTTTTAATTAAAGTTTAAGTTTTAGTTATTTTAATTTAATAGTAGTTTTAGTCCTATGGATATTTTGTATTTTCTTAATATTTTCTTAATTTAAAGTTATAATTATATTTATTTAGGAAGGAAGCAGTCAAGCAAGCAGGTAGTTTAGGTCGTCAATAAATTAGGTTTAATTTTATTTTATTATTTTATCTATTATATATTATATATTCTAATGTCAGAATTATTATTAAAATTTACAAATAATTATTTAATTACTTCTGACTAAGGTTTAATAATTCTAATGCTTTATGCCAAAATTAGCAATTAATCAAACTTTCTAAGGTTTGTATTTTTCTAATGTAATGATTCAATTTGTCACATAGCTGAATGATGATTCATGTCAATAAATCATTACAAATTTTGACCATATGTATTTTAGATATGACAATAAGTAAAATATTTCAATTAATTACAAATAAAAAGAACACCAGTTACAGTTGCAGGCATGTGGCAAGATACATATATATACAGGATGTCTGGAATAATAATGTAGAAACTTAAGGTGAATACACTGGAGTTTGAACCCTAAATGCCTTAATCCAATGTGTGTTGTTTCTTTTGATTACATTTTTCTATTTTTCTAATCATGCCAAAAATGTATACTAAATATTTAATCGAAATCATCTATGAAACCAGTTTTTTAAAAATATTATTTAAAATAAATGCATGAATTTCGAATTGTATTCTTACAAAAAAAAACGTATTTGGTTGTTAAAAAAATACTTAGGATTTTAATGTTACAGCTAATTTAAAAACTTATTTAATTTGTTTTATTCAATCACAAATAAAAACTGCAATATTTCAATTAAATAATAAATAAGAATTACAAATGATATAAAAGTGAATAAATTTGATTAAAAGGACTAAGGGCATTTAAATAAAAAATTAATAAATAAATATCACTTAACACCAATTGACCTAGTCCCAAACTAAGCAAAGCTTGTACTATGGATACTAGGCAATGGATAAACATACTTATATAGATAAATACATACTTAAGTACATATTGAACATCCAAGACTCGAGACGAAACATTTGTATTATTCATACAAATAACCCTGAACCTCAAGCTTCGTAGTCAGGTTCTCTAACCACTTGGCCATCTGGTCGTCAATTAGGGTTCAAACTCTTCCTAATACTCCATTGTATCACCTGAAATTGCTACAATGTTATTCTGGACATACTGTATATATCTTTTCATGTTATGTTGACTTGTTCGCTTACCTGCCAATTTGCACTTTAATTTGCATATTGTAACCTAGCATAAAACTAGGTCATGAACTCATGATATTTGAATGATTGTTTTTTGGTTTAAGTAATATTATTTTTCTTTAAATTGTTTGAAAATGATTCAGTACTATTGTTAAAAGTCAACCAAGTCAATACCTTTGCATTACAGACATCGGAAGGGCATTTAATTCTCTACAATGTAGAGGTGGTAAGCGACCAGACTGCGTACCAGCAGTATGACCCGCCCACTGCCAGCCTGAGGAGGGACTCGGCAGAACTGTTTGTCAAGGAAGTCATACCCTCTCTGAAGATTAAATTGGTGTGTTTTTGTTTAATTTATAGTGGAGTCGTTTTGTAATGATTACTGTGATACTTATTTTATGAATAAAATATTGTACTGTGATACTTGCAATGATAGCTTTTGCAGAATCCTGCTAATTTAATGAATGCGAAAGTTTGTGAGTATGCGAGTGCGTGCGTGTGTTTTGTACTAAAATCTTCATGTATTTGTAAGTTTCAAATAGTTTAACTTGTTTGAAAGTTTGTTTAAAATATAAATTTCAAATTTGGATTCACATTATACACTTAATAATATGCCATGAAATACAATTTATGACGTAAATAAACATTGCTAATCGCCATTACGACAAGCACTCTTATCACCTCTTCAGCGAGCATATCATTTACTGTTTCATGACTCTGAAAGAATTCCAAATGAATCGTAATTAACTTTGATTTGAATTCTCTTACTGCATTGTGTTTACAATTCTTGGCCTCATAATTACCTTAAACTGCCCCTATGGGAGCCCTAACTGCCCTAATGGGAGTCTATACTCCCATTCCCATAGGTTGAAGACGAACTTGCTTACGTTCATGTACTTTCTCAACCTCGAATCTACCTGAATTGTATACAACAAATCAACACCATCATATGTAACATAAAAATGATTCTAAAGCGATTTATGTGGCCAGATATGAGGTTGACAAATTAAGCGGCCATTATGCTTTTAGTTTTCCGTTGTGTGAGATGTTGTAATGAATGACACTGCACTGCTATATAGTAATGTTCTTCAAATCACAAAATATGGATGTTTTACATAAATGTGGTATTAAACAACTTGTATACATTGCTGACCGTATTACTGAGTTGTGTAGAGTTAATCCAGAATCGTCTGTATTTAAACAATTGAAAACTTTTTTTTTTTTTTTCAGTTCAAGGAGGTGTTAGTATGGGATGGCCAAATAACGCGTATGTGCTGTATATCTGGCACTGAGATATTGGTATGCACAACCAGATCTCATCTTCTCCGGTATCGATGGGATGGCACACAGAACAGGGACTACTGTCTCGACCTCGGAAGGATACCTTTCTCTATCAACCAACAAGTCTCTAAAGGTAATTTAGACTATATTAGTATGAATGTAATTTTTTATTGAGTTACTTTCGTTTTTATAATGCAGCTTTATATTTTTACACTAGCTTTTGCCTGCTGCTTCGCTCGCACCAAATTTCAATTAAATAATATCTATGTAATGTAAATAGACTTTGATGTGTTGAAGTTCTCAAGTAACGCCTGCTGGTGTAGTGTTTGGATTCGCAATCGTCTCACATGAACTCATGCGTCGATACATGTTATAAGATAATGAAAAGAATTCTGATCGATTAATTGATTTATTTTGCGTGATTAAGGTGTAGTTTTGACGGTATTATTATAATACGGTATTTGGCAACTCCTAAATTTGCCATATCTTAATATTATTATGAAAATATAGATATACAGACAATGTTTAGCTAAGAGAAAACTTAAATCGGTTGAAAATTGGATTTATAGTGATTTCTTGAAAAATCTATATACCTGTCTCTTTCTCAAACGCTTTTCTCTATGCAGCAAGTATGGCGCTACTGGCGTGTGACGTCACATGCCAGTATGTCTTTCTCTGTCTAATCTTGAATTTCAAACGTTAATAACTTTATTTGTAAAGGTAGCTTCTCTATTCGAAACAGTTGTGTAATTTATAAAACATATACAAAATAGTCAAATACCGTATTGAACAGAAAGGTGTCACTTTCACTATTTTACCTTCCCATCTAACACAGTGTTAGGAAGGCGCTCTGAGGGAAAAGCGAGAAAATGACACTCGTGTTAGCTAACCATATAGAACCATAGAGATGTGAAAGAGTGAGTGAGTGTGACAATAAAGTAAAGCTCATTTTGCTTTGCTTTCAGCGGAGCCCATCCTAGAAGATAACACACACGTCAATGACATAGAGTACTCCCCACTCGTATGCGGGTTTGGCATCACCCTCAATGACGGCCGGGCAGCTTACCTCACTGCACCTAACCTTAAGTTTGATCCTAACGTAAGTAGTCAACACTGCCCATTATCTTAATTAATGCTTATTAGAAACATTTGAATATATAAATTTGATGATACAATCCGGGTACTCAGCGCGCGTAACGTATTTTTTTTTATATTACATGGCAGAGTCAAAAGCATACAAATTGTATCACTTAGTCTTAGTGGTTAAGGGAACATGTAAAATGGTTTGCACATCGCGGATGATATAATAAATAAAGCCTCAAATAGCATGCTTATCATCTGTAGTACTAAAGAGAAAAAATCTGTCATGTGGGGCTTTATTTAGCTTGTAAATTACGATTATTATATTCGTGCGCTATTTTGTGTATCATCTACATAGTAACAGAGTGATACGCAAACATGCGATACATGATGAGTACATTACGCATGAATGCCAGCTACGATTACCCGAATTCTTAGTTGATTGTAGTTAGAATTTTTATAAACTGATGTGTTTTGATGTTTTTTAAATGCGTTTTTACTATCTCAGATCTTGTTGGATACCGATTTGAGGGTAAGATTGGGAGTGTAGGTGTGCTAAATTTTTTGTTGGTTGAGTACGCTATGCACCAGGTATCCCGATTAACTGATATTTCGTCACTGACAAGTATAAAGAATGTGTTTTATATTAAATACAGATGAGGCGGTTATCAGAATTAATGGAAATACGTATTAAACAGGTCAAAAGTCCGATCTGTATAGCGCCTATGTGTTTTAGTGTATAGTGCTATAGACTCGAGCATTATAATTTGGAAAAGACCAATGTATAGGTAGTTATAATAGTGGGTGCGATACCTGGGTTACCTAACTACCTCGTCGAGCTTCTTATCAGGTTCTTCTCAACAGAGGTTTTACCGAACCGTCGTTTTGACATTCACAAGTTATTGTTATAGCCTAAATTGAATAAAGCTATATTTTGACTTTGATAGCATGCCCTTTCAAATTATTTATTTAATGATGCTGGTTATTCCCAAATTGGCAACTACCGATATCAAACTCTTCCATACAACTTGCTTCATCTATTTTAATGTAAAACTGTTTGATGTTCTTCGACGTGGTTGTAGTTTTTGCAGAGTTTTTGAGCTATTCCAAAATTAATCAGATTAACATGCTCAATACACTTGTACCATATTATACGCTAGTTTAGTACTGGAGAAGCACTCAGTGTGTCTAGTGTGGCGTTTTCAACAAACATTCGTTTACTATTCGAAGACGTAAATCGAGCGAGCGATCATCGATACGTAACGCTCGATCGTCGCTACGTAACGTTAGATCGTCAATACGTAACGTTCGATCGTCGATACGTAACGTTCGATCGTCGATACGTAACGTTCGATCGTCGATACGTAACGCTCGATCGTCGCTACGTAACGTTAGATCGTCAATACGTAACGTTCGATCGTCGATACGTAACGTTCGATCGTCGATACGTAACGTTAGATCGTCAATACGTAACGTTAGATCGTCGATACGTAACGTTCGATCGTCGCTACGTAACGTTAGATCGTCGATACGTAACGCTCGATCGTCGATATGTTTCCTAAGAAATATTGTGAGTACGGTTCACTTTTCGAATAGAATGGCAACTGCGAATTTCCTAAGAAAATGTTTTGCGATTAATACTAGAAATACTTAATCTACTACTTAAGTAAGAATTGACCTTAAAACAATAAAAATTCGAACACAATCTCGCGTACTATTTATCTCATTGCTACTTTCACCATAGTTGCAGCCCCCGCGGATCCCTAGTGTTGCTTCTTCAGTGCTATAAAGCAATAAATTAAGCTATTAAGACCAATTTAAACCTGCAAGAAATGTTCATGCAAGTTGCAATACACATTGCGGGGTCGTAAGGCTGCGTTTTCACCAAAGATGTGTTGCGGGTAATATGTGTTTTTCATTAACCAATAGAAACGCATCATTTACCTATCCTTTCACAGCATGTTTCTCACATTTCTGGTCGAAATGGAGCCTAAATCTTACGAGATTGAAGTGGTCAATCGCGCGTCGCGATGTACTTAATGTAACTTACACGATTTTTCTTGCAATTCTAAACTGAGCTTTAGTGCTTGCGTTTCGCTATAGGGCTCTTAAAACTAGTGAACTGTTCCAGGCGGTCCAGGGTATTTGGGCACCGGGCATCGACGACGCCACTTGCGCGAGGGTTAACCACAAATTTAGACTTATTGCAATCGGTAGAAAGAAGTAAGTAGCCTCTTCAATTCAATTAATAGCTGTAATTTCGGATTAGCTACTATCTGATGTATGCAGAAAAGTGTAAAAAGATGTTTATCTATTCAAAGCCACGCCTCAAAGATTTGTTCAACCTCTCGACGCTCTTAAGGTGTAATAAAGTCGCGGTCTACATCGAGGATTGACAGGCTAGTTGATCTAAGCGATTTTTTTTAAGATATTCGGTTGGTACCCCTTATAACCGTTATACAATATGTTCGGAATCAGTGAGTTTTTCTCTGTAGTTTGAGTTTCAAATTTTTCACGCTAATGGCGCTTCGATCAATTCGCTATTCAACCGTCGACAGTTTACGAGTCGTTCGGAAAGGGTCATTTTTTTTACTTGAGTCTTTTCACGGTAGAGTTTTTCAATATTTGCATAGTCTCTTTGACAGTTTTTATTCATGTGATTATAGTACAATCTCGCGGAAAATTTTAAATTAGAATGTTCTCTAGTGTCTTGGACATGGTTGAAATGTTTACAATACAAGATATGTCTAATTCCCAGTTCTCAAGTTGACGTATACACGATCGACGAGGCGACAGGAGGCCTAGAGCTTTCTCACACGATGGTGCTTAGTTCCAAAGACTTCCCTGGCGACCCTGGACCCGTTAAATGTATAAGGTAGATGTTCTACGATATACAAAAAAAGATTATTGTTTTGGTTAAAAAAAAACCTTTGTTGCACTGTAAAAGCTTGGTGCTCGATCAAACAACAAGTCAAGCAAACAACAAGTCCAGTCTAAGACTTTGGTTTGGATGCTTTACATTTGGCAACTTTTTTAGAAACTAGGGGGTGACAGCTGCCTCTCCCTGCTCCCTCTTAGCGAGACCCTTGATTATTTATTACAAAATCAATAACTTTTCAGGTGGACGGCAGACGGCCGAGCTGTGGCGGTGAGTTGGGAGAAAGGCGGAATCTCAGTGTGGAGCACATTTGGGGCGCTACTCATGTGCTCCTTGGCGTGGGACTACGGGCTCAACCAGGATTTGGGCAAACACAACCCGCTCGTCGTCTCTAGTATGGTGAGTTTCCATTTTTACTTCAATAAAAATGCACCTGTATTTGGACTGAAGCTGGAGTTTCGATGGTTCTCGGTTTCCTTACTTCGGTATGTTTTAGCGGAGGAACAAACAAATAAGTTTGAATGTAAAGAAAATCGGGGCTTTTGCAATTATGGGGCAATTCAATTTATCCTAAAATAACACCAAAGTACTCAAATTCCAACATTCCTTCAACAAGATGGAGCGACGACCTGGTTAAGATCGCGGGATCGCGGTGGATGCGGAAAAGCATGTATTGCCCCACAGTTGTTAATGCTCCTCGTAATGATCGACATGTTTGTGGCAGAGCAGACGTCTTAACTTAGTTGCTTGTGTACAGTCATTGTATCTAAATCAATCCAATCAATCAATCAATATAGAAAAATCCTTCGATAGTCTTTTGTAGTTTTTTTTTGTCAAGTTCGAGTGTCACATATAAACAAAAATCATAAGTCAAAAAATGGTAAAGGCTTGTATCAAAAAGGTTCTGCAACAGTCATAGAGTCGATTTACTGTCATTTGGTGTAAATGGAAAATGGACGACTCAAAATTATACGCCAAAGCAGAAAAATTACAATTTGAAATACATCAACAATAAAAATTGACCATCCTGAATATCGTTGAAAATGAAACCTTATCCTATGGTAAAATAGACAAATTCGAGTACTGCCTTTTCGCAACGTAACGTTTGGCAACCTGTACATTTCGCAACTTTTCATTTCGCAAACTCTAAAACTGTTAATATTTCAGGATTTATTTCAGAGCCAGTGTAGGTTAGGTTAGTTTTATAAAAATTCTGAAATATTCACTGTTTCAGAAATATTAAACGGTTGGGAAATGAATAGTTTCGAAATGAAATAAGTTGCCAAACTATTCGCCGAAACATTAGTAAACGAGACAAATTTAATGTATGCCGAAAAAAAATAGACCACTTTTACTAACGTACACTCAGAAATATGACGAATTGTAAATATGTTTCACCCGAAATCATTTGTTTTGGGCCTACATATTAGGTTATGACGTGATTTAAACAAAATTCACTTATTGCTTATTTAATTTGACTCCTAATTCATAATGGACAATATTCCATTTAGGTTTAATTAATTTACAACAAAAATAAATTTTGGTTGTAAATATTTTTCAGCACAATTCAAAATGGCCAATTCAAGTGGACGATTTTCCATTTGCACTGAATGACAGTAAATCAAAGAATCGCGTAAGAGGGTGAAACCTTTGTGCTTCTAATGTCTTGTTGACATTCCATACATTTGCCTAATAAATCATTGCGTTCCACCCTAGTACGCGATTTAGTTTCCTCGACCATACTTTCATACCTTGCAAGTACCTAATCTTAAAGTTTTGCCACTCCCTCGCGTGGTGTTTGTGTAAGTAAAGTAAATGTGAAATTATATGTAAAAATGACTTACTTTATATGTTCTTTTTCAGGAATGGGCTACAGAAGGTTATCAGCTGTGGATGGTGAAGGTTGAAGCGGATGGGAGTACTAATCTCATACAGTTAGATTTCATCAAAAGCCCGCTCAGCGTTAATCCCTGTATGGTAAGAATAAATAACACCTATCTAAAAACCATTATTGATAATGATAAACTGCAAACTCATTACAGAAACCCGCATATAAATCGGTCTAAGTAGTACTAAGTAGTAGTGTAATGTTTTATAACAAGACTTGTATCTACAGAGCAACCAAAGACACCTGTACCTTCAAGCAGACGACAAACTATACGTGAATCTAGAAGACAATCTAACCAAGCGCACAAAGATCTCAATGATAGATTCTTCGGCTGACACCTATCAAGCGGAGAACGGGCTCGGCGACCAGCCTAACTTGGAATACGACAGCAGTGCTAAATACAGGGAGTTCGTTGACGACAACGAGTGCAGGAAACAGTGGATAGTGCTTCCGCTGCCCGCTACGTACATAGCTACCAATTGGCCTCTTAGGGTAAGTGTTTTAGTATTGTGATGGTATTGATTGTGATTCTCTCCAAGTGAAATGCGGTACGAGATACGACTTTGGCATGTACAGCAATGGCGTAGCGTCACATATTTCCGTGGTAAAGCCGAAGTAAAGATCGCCCACATCCTGCATAAATAATTTGCGTCGTGTTGTCGTATTTTGTAAATATTGGGCAAGCCGATGGGAATGGGGTTCCATGGACGCTTCGCCACTGTACAGTCAACCAATTTGATTCCTAGGCTACTACAGATCCGTGTCGTAGTGAAATTTTACGTCATTTGATAAACATTGTCACAGACAAAAATATTTACTATCATAAGGTATGAACACAATACAACACAATGATTCTTTATTGAACATCGACACGTAGTAAACAGTACCAAAACACAGTTATATAGAGAGAGATTAGTGATAGGTGATAGTAGGATTAGACATTAGAGGAAGAAATCCAAGTCCAGGTCTATTTTAATTTAGTTTATTTTAATTCATTCTTCATGTTCTGTCACGAATAAATGATGTGATGATACGGTTTTTTGCAATTATCCTACTATATAGACTTGAGTAGGGTGTCCACCATAGGGTGACACTCTTTCCCGGCCCGCATAACACCGACATGGAAATACCGGCCCTGTTTTTTGTGTACACGCCCATAGAAACTGACAGGAGCTTCTATGGGCGTGTACACGAAAAACAGGGTCGGTATTTCCATCCCGGTATTATCCGGGTCGGGAAAGAGTGTCACCATCATCATTATCTTAGAACCACGTGACATTTCAGTACAGCGCTATAGACGAGAGCGGCGTGAACGTGTGCGTGGCGGGGCGCGCGGGGCTGGCCCACTACAGCTGCGCGTCGCGGCGCTGGAAGCTGTTCGGGAACGAGACGCAGGAGAAAGACTTCGTGGTCACCGGCGGCATGCTCTGGTGGCGCGACTACATCGTCATAGGTCACACTAACAACTAACTATAACTGGAAAACTTAAGTGCAACTCCACCAAGCTAAGTTTGCGTCTCGCGTCGTAATCACAGTGACGCTTAGGTACGGTTCAACAAATAGGAGACGAAAATTCGTAAGACGCGTACCGGCGACAAAGATGCTATACTGACGCGACAGGGCGATCGCGGGAAGGTGAGCGGGGAAGCGAGGTGCTCGGTTGAGTTGTAAATGACCTGTTGTATGTAGTAGTGCACTGAATTAATATGGAGCGTCATTTTTCGAATTGGGAACGTCAATTTGTTTATACGGAACGACAGGTCATTTACTTAAGTTTTTCACCTATAGTTCTACCAGCGTTTCAACCGCTATCAGTTTCCTGTCGCTTATACTGAAGATAAGAGTCAGGTAGAATGGAAGGAAACGATATGGTGTGCATGCGGTGTTATGTTACAGTCACGAGCGTTAATTTGGGGCCCACTTAAGATCGAATATCTGTCATTTTGTATGACAATTCAAAGGATTTTTCGACGAAATGGGTCCCAAATTAACGCTCGTGACCGTACGCGGGACACGACAAAGCAAACACAGGGTCAAGCAGTCTACCCATCTTTGTCTCTTCTACCCACATGTTTATAATATGACGTGCGGTACAATTACACTTCATTAAAATTTCTTGCTTTCGGTCTCTCGTTTCTTCAATATTTGCGACAAGAAACTGATAGCGGTTGAAATGTTCGTAGAACTACCCAACTGCTATAGCTTTTCGCTGCGATTTCATCAGAGATGTGCGTGGACGCGTTGCGAGGAATGTTTTTTTTTTTATACAGTATAGGCTTGCGTTTGGCCACAATCACGCCTGATGGAAAGCGAGGATGAGGCCTACGATGGAGCACGCTTGCCTAGTAAATGCTCATTCACCCTTGTGCTTGTCATGCATGAACCAATAGAAACACTTTATTTACCTATTTTCGTTTAGCGCAGTTCTAGTGGAAACAGCTCAGCGGAGCGAGGTTTTTGTAGGTACAAAACAAGGGAATGATGTTTCCAAGGAATGTATTGAATTAATATAAATAGTACGCAATATTCACACAAAGCGACTCAATGCTGAAGGAACCAGTATCATCATCATCAGCCAGAAGATATCCACTGCTGAACAAAGGCCTCCTAGAGGTGTGGTTAACGCTCATTTCGAGGCTTAAAGACTCGAACCCTTAAGACTCTTAAAGACTCGACTATATTTGACAATTAAATTGGCTTATTTTATGCGTATGGATGCAAGAAACCGTCTTTGCGGCCTTTAAGTCGTTAAGCCTCGAGAGTCTTTAGGGTTCGAGTTTTTAAGCCTCGAAATTAGCGTCTTTCACAACACTAAGGCCTCCCCCTTAGAAAGCCACAATGACCGACAACTCGCCACTTGCATCCAACGTTTACCCGCAATGAGGGCTATCTCGTATGAATTCGCCACTAGAGGCGCTAGTGTAGCGTGAGGTCTCCGAAATGTCAAATCTCATAGTTTTTGGGTGAGCTAAGCGGGTTTATTTATAATAAGAATAATTTTGTGAATATTATGCAATATCTGAAATTAATTATGGCAAATATGCGTTCCGGGGCAATGAATGTCTATGTTTTGAGACAGTTTTATCTTTCGGAAACTTTTGTCCTCCCTTTTTTTCCGAACAAAACGGGGACTATGCAACACTTTGGCATTCTCGATATTTTTATGGTACGGTTTTAAGGTGTATTAAATATGATTTTAATCTAAACTTTGTTTTCACAGGCCTGAAAGCTATAATGACCGACAACTCACCACATCGACCTTTACCACGACTCACGATGTTGTCCTAGCCCTAGTGCGCCGCGGTGCAACCCGTGTGGACCACGAACCGAAAGACGAAGCGTAACAGTATACTCGTGACATAATGATCTAGTTATCGTTGCAGGCTGCTACAGCATCCTGGACGGGCACGACGAGGTCCGGTTCTACCCGCGCGACTCGAAGCTGGACAACCGGTTCGCGAAGATAGTGCGCGTGCACTCGCAGGTGTTCGTGCTGGACGCGCTGGACGACCAGCTGGTCGTGTTCGGCGCCGACGCGCTCGTCACCATCTACGAGCTGGAGTGTCTCGATAACGGTGAGCTTGCAGTGCCCATGACCAGCTATTTAGGGTGTAATGTTTAGTTAACGAACTATAAACGACTATTTCGTCACACTTGCTCGTCGATGGTGTTATTCCCTGTCTATACAGGGTGGAAAGTTGAGATGGGGCAGCAAGTTCAGCTACTAGATCGCTTGCTGCTACGCGAAAATGCTCTTAGGAGACCTTTACTAACTTTTTGAGTGATGACAATCGAAATTCACAGATTTTTGATAAAATGTACAGATTTGACTCTTTTTTTTTTAATGCCAATCGGTCCCATTTCTATAAAGGATTAAAACACTCTTTGAGACCAACAGAGGTTAAAGTACTAGAACACCCACAAATCAAAGAAAACTTTTTCCATACAGGTAAAAGTTAGTAAAGGTCTCCTAAGAGCATTTTCGCGTAGCAGCAAGGGATTTAGTAGCTGCACTTGCTGCCCCATCTCAACTTTGTACCCTGTATACTAAAGGACAATGGCCTAAATTGTGCCTACGGGAGTTATGGATTTACGAATAGGTTTTATTCCCAAGGGAGTTATGTATGACTTTGGTTTTAAGCTTCACTTAAAACTATTTTTGTTATGTGATTAAATAAGTTATTTTTGGTTGTTTGTGTAACGTGATTGTTCTTTGTAGCTGGCAACATCGAGATGCGCTGCGTGCAAGCCGTGGACGTGTCGGCGCTGTCGCACCCGGCGTGCGTGGTGTCGGCGTCGCTGTGCCGCCTGCAGGACTGGCAGCACCGGCAGCCGGCCGTGCCGCAGCCCGACTCGCTGGTATGTCGCATGCCGCTCAGCCAAACTGATGCGTTGTAGATGTATTATCATCATCATCATCATCGGCCTATCTTAGTCCACTGCTGGACATAGGCCTCTCCAGTTGCACGCCACTGAGCACGATCCTCGGCCAGTCTCATCCAGTTCTTGCCAGCTAACCTGCGAAGATCATCGCTCCACCTAGTCTGACTGAGGGCGTCCTACGCCACGCTAGACACGCTAGGCACGTAGATGTATATCGGCCACGAAAAAAAGAGCTATTATTAACAATACCGCTGTCACCTGATCTTTTGTAATAGCTTTGAATGAGTGATTCTTGTATAATATAATACGAATAATTAATAATAATAATAATAATTAAGTGCGCGTGTAAGCGCCTATGCTATAAACAACCGCATCCGCGCAGAATAAGCGCTTGACTAAAACCGCCTTTCTGCGAAATACGTGATTCTGAGTAAGATGTTGACGTTATCATATTGTGTTCAGTTTACTTATATTGTTGTGTTTTTGTTGGCGTCTGTTTTTTTATTGCCGCCCCATTATGTGAACATAAAGTACTCGTATTTCATTAAAGAAGTAAACCTGCAATGGGTGGCTTCGCCGCCCCTCACAGCCTGCCGCCCCGGGCCATGGCCCCTTGGCCCTAGGTAACCCCTCTGGATACGATGGACTCAAACGCTTCAAATTTCTATTAGAAAGCCATTTGTTTATAGGTGCTGAATGCCAGCGGCCGTCTCATGATGGTGCAAAGGGAAGAATACGACGTCGACGAGGATAATAATCCTGTAAGTTGTTTTTTAAAAATACTTAACCTTTTAACGTTTTATCTTCGCTATACTTCGTATTTGTTATGATGCTAAATCGCTAATATCACGTGTCAGACTAAGAATGAAACTTTTTAGCGACGGATACCCCGTACCAGGAGACTAGACACTAATGCTACTCCAGAGAGAGTAATATGAAACAAATAAGCGTACTTATTACTATTGATTACGAAAGTCTAACAGCTTCGAAGCACTAGCGCGGAGTATAACATCAAAAAAAAATTTTTTTATTCGACTGGATGGCAAACGAGCAAGTGGGTCACCTGATGGTAAGAGATTACCACCGCCCATAGACACCTGCAACATCAGGGGGATTGCAGATGCGTTGCCAACCTAGAGACCTAAGATGGGATACCTCAAGTGCCAGTAATTTCACCGGCTCAAAATCAAAATGTAGTGAAGTTCTCTTTGCACATACCCTAAAGATTGTTCTAAAGAAGTACCGAATTATTTTATTTCACCCAATGCAAGGGGTATTGTTCTCAACGCATACAAATTGCTACATAACAGCAATTAGTTACTCCTAATGTTTCCAACTCGATTAAATGCTTTGATCGCCGGTGCTCAGTGCGTAATAGACGAATTTATAAGTAAGCATCAGCCACGGTTATGCGCTGGCACGGCTTCCACTAAAATCACTATTTATTCCCACGCCTGATTTTTTTGCTAGTGTGTTAAATTTATGAGAAAAAGTTTTTAATATAATATTTATATTATAGTAAGTCCGGTTAAGTAAATGTTGGCAAGTTTTTGTGACGTTGACATAAGATTGATTTTTGCTTGGCCTGTGTAATAACTTTTTTCGCTACATTTATACCTAGTTTATTTTAGATTTGACGGTTGGGTGGACATCGGTTATTGTTAAGCCCAGTTCAGACCTGCAAGAAAAATAGCGCAAGTTGTATTACATTGCGTGCCCGTAAAGCAAACGAGTTTGAAATGGTCAATTAAGATCCGTAATGTAATGAAACTTACACGATTTTTCTTTCAGGGCAATTTGTTTGGTTTTTTTTTTCTAAATTTTTCTTTAGAGTAACTTGATGCAAAATAATTGATAACCGATGATTTTTTATAATCATAAACCAACAGGTATGCGATGTTAACAGAAACCAGTATACTTATGTATTACTCTATTACCCTCATTTAGGCTCTGACGCGGTCGAGTAATTTAGGAACAAAGTGTTGCAATTCATTTTAATTTCAAAGCAGATTTCCGCATTTGCCACAGTAATCTAAATTGATCAGTGATTGTGACAAAGAATGCCGTAACACCACGGATACTGGTTTACCCACTGTTCGTTGAACAAAAATATCATGTGTGAAATTGTGAATGCAAAAGGCATGACAACTATTGACAAAAAATTAAGGGGGGCAGCTTTGTCGTATCTGGGAGGCAAAGAAAAGTTTGCATGTAATAATTTACATTTATTCACAGACATGTAATACATATTCGTTCAGGTACACTTCGTTGCTTTGGATATAACATAACTTAACTTCTATCAAGACCTATGTGTATTTTTACATACAATGTATGCAAAAACACACAAGCGCCGTGAGTAACTAAGGTTACCTATACACGTAGAAGCTATCGATAATAAGTAGCACTGATCAGTGCTTGGTTCTGATGGTCAGCTTGTGGCCATCCAGAGAGATGGGGCCGGCGGTCCATCGGCGGACGATGTTGCCCTTGTGGCCATAGGTGGCGCCAGAGAGGTGTACCCAGGGGGAAGGCGCGGGGGGCAGGATCGGGTACACGTCGTACGGAGCGATGATTGGTGCAGTGTCAATCACGGGGGTGATAAGCGGGCTGTGGACGATCGGCTCAGGGTCTATGGCTGCTATGGGTGCGACGGGGACGATCGGTGCAATCGGCGCGTGCGCAATAGGAGCGTGCGCGATCGGAGCGTGCACTATCGGGGCAGCAACGGGTAATCCAATCGAATGCACGTTAGGGCCGGTCCTCTTTACAACGGCGTTGAATCCATGCACCGAATCGGCAGTGTACTCTACTAGGCGCACGTTGCCGTCGGGCTCGACGAGAGAATACGCGCCACGGACGACGTCGCCGTCCCTCGTCTCCCACTGGCCCTTGTTGTCGCCAGTCGACGGGTCGTTGACCGCGTAGTTGAAACCGTAGCTTGGGTTTGGCTGCAGGATTAAACAGCATGGTCAGTGTATACGGTCGGCCAGATATGCTCCGCTTGCTTGGAAACAAATTCAATTTTCTACTTACTATTTTCTCGACAGTGGCGTATGGTAAGTAGGATAGCGTCGCCGGTGGGTTTGCTGCTGCAACAGCAGCGAATGCCAAAAGGCAGGTGGCCTGCAAAAAATAATATGAACTATAAGGTTAATATGCCAAACATGAAGTAACGCTACATGATGTGTCGGTTAAAATCACTCCAAGGGGCACAGAAATGTTTATTAATAAGACTCCTAAAAATCAGAGTTACTCTTGAACTCTAGCATACGCTCTGTTTTCTCGGCCCTTCTCGTTTCTTTCCAATTGACTGAGTCAACCAACAAACGACGCACTGAGCGACAAAGTGAGTCACGTCACGAATGCTCGTGAAAGGTGTCCAGTGGCCGTATTGTCTAATGCCCAGACGCTCGCAATAGCATTTACTATCTCTTTCTACCCTTATCTTACACCGTGTCACAGAAAGAAGTGGTGAAAACGATTCTGATTCCGAATGCGTTAGACAATAAGGAGTCTGGTTCAGTTAGACTAAAGCTTTGGAACTAATGGAGTCAGCTCGGACTGACTGTCTCAATTCAAGTCTCGAAAGAAAAGAAGTGCATCCCTTCGAGAGTCGAAAAGCCTTAAAATTACTGGATTTACGGAAGACCCCTCAAATTTGGCAAAATATCCAAGGATAAAATATTTACCGCGAAATATGTGTTCATGTTGCTGACAAGGTTTTCCAGTGAGCGAACGAAGTGCACTGATGCCATTGTCACTTCCCGCCTGCATTATATACTACACTAATTATTCGACCCGGCCGCGGTCCAGTTTTGTCAAACATCTGGCCACGGATGATTTGACTCGGCCGTTTTTTTACTTGCAAATTTTATTCCCTGCACTTAGTTTACACGTAACGCAATTATACAAATTAACATTCACATTGCAAGCGAAATTGGTATGTATTAGCATAATTTATTTTGATTATTAGACAAATTTGTGATAATCATTGCATTAACTTTAAAAAACCTTCCTTATAAAACCACATGGATTTAGATGTTCAGGTTTTTTTTTATTTACAAATTTTTCAGTTTTTCACTTCAGCTATGTCTACTTAATAAATAAGATAAAATGGCTATGAAATACCTCTTTTTTTCTCTCAAGGTTGACGAAGATAGGACCTATTTAATCATTTGCTTCGAGTGTTAAATGATAGACTGTGTATTTCACAATTCTCAGCCAACGATAGCTGAAAATTAATAGAAGAAGTGCAATTTAAATTTTACGAGGCGTTAACTTCTATAATTAACCCCTTTTCAGGCGTAGTTTTGAGTTACTGTCAATTACTAGTGAGTGTAGCCTAAGAGCCTAACATTCTGCATCAGATGGTATAAACAACTCGGTACTGATGGTAAAAATAAGTCCAAGAGTTTTTTTTTAAATACTGACTTGCCTTAAGAGGGCAGTATATCGATCCCAATATTCTTGCTCCCTTTTACAATACTGTACAAAATCAATTGAATTTGTTAAAAATATATTAGCTTTCAAATTAATATTTCAGATAAACAACACAAAACTATGGTTCATTTTGTAAAAGCAGATCTGAATTGGCGAGGTCCGAAAAAAGTTAAATAACAACGTGGTCATTTATAGGTTTCATTGTACCAGTCATTAATTTTTTTTCGTGCCTGCCTTTAGCTGTAGGAATTCCCTTGAAGAAAATTTAAAAATATTTTTATTTTTTATAGCTCTGGGTAAAAAAAAGTAAAAACTGTAACCCCAACCAGACCCTTCGAGTCCTAAACCCTTAAACCATATTTTAGCTCTTATCTGAAAAACTATATTAAATGTAAAATAATAAATATTTGCTTTGAAATAAATTTCTTGGCTGATGAATGACGTCACGGTTCGTTATTCCCATACAAAATCTATAAAATCACGTCTTGATAGCTTATAAAAAATATTTCAATCAATTGTTGGTGGCAAATACAGAATATTTCGTTTGGAAGGGGAATCTGAAAAAAACTCACTAGTTTCTATTTCAGGGATACCGGTTTACCTAAGTAGGTCTATAGCTACACTATCCTCGATCGACACAGGCTGTTTTTTGTGCATCAAAAGTACAAAATTTCCGCGAGACGCAAAGTTGCGGGCAATACTTACATCAATTATCGTACAATACTATCTGCATATGGCAAGGTTCGAATACGTAACCTCTTGCTTCGAGTTCGTAGTAAGGGCACTCTATGGCTATCGAGTCTTCACAGTCTTAAATTAATATTTCACCGTTTTTATGTTTTTAAGGTTCCGTAACCGAAAGGTAAAGAACGGAACCCTATTACGATTGTCTCGCTGTCCGTCTGCCACAGAGCTGTATCTCGAGACCCGTAATAGATAGACAGCTGAAATTTATATGTATATGTGTTTTTTTTGTTACCACTACAACAACAAAAATAAAAAGAGGGGAGTCCCATACAAGAAATGTATTACTTTTCATTTTGTTTACATTTGCTTTAAATTATCCTCATGCCCTCTGATAAATTGACTAAACAATGACATACTAGAACCGTATTGTTTACGGCTCTACTTTATGACCTATAAAAAGGTACCCTCGGTGCGTGAGTCCAACTCGCACTTGGCCAGTCTTTAAATGAATTCTTTAAATAAAAGCTTCTGATGTTATAAGCTCTACGAAATTTGGTACTGTTCGTTGATTCATAATTTTTATATTGTTTATACTTAAGTAAATACGAGTATGTAATTAACTAATAATAATATAATTATGTCTTGATATGTGTATTTACAAAAATGTTTTTTTTTTCATCAGGCTAATTTTATAACATTACATTTATCTTAATTTGTGTATCTCAACTCTGTCAGTCAGCCACAAAATGTTCTTGTATGTTTCATTCAGTATGGATAATACATATGCTCGTGTTTGCGGGGGCGCTGTCGTGGCTAGGCGCCAGATTTATCCAAATAGGGATGGTGACGCCATTAAAAAATAATTTAAAGGCACGACTCCAGTAAAAAAAGCTTTATTTTTAAATTAGATTTGTTGTTGCTTTAAAACAAATAATTAGTTAGTTGATTGAGTTGGCGAAGAAATAGCGACTTATGACGTCATAAGTCGCTATTGCCATTGAAACTCTATGGGAGAATTGTTTTGACAGCTCATAAAAAGTACGTCAGTTGATTGGTGGTGTCAAGTCAACATCCCTATTGTCATTCATGAATAGATTGCTTTAAACCATATGTATATCTTAAAAAAGCTAGCTCCATCCTGCGAAATCGCTTCAGAGGAAGAACAAAATTTACTAGCTCTCTATCTCATGGAATTCAAGAAAAATCTTTTCTAAGTGCGCCTCCTTTATCCTGAAAGGACATGACTGCCGAATTCCAACAGTATGTATACACACACACATACACACGGACAGTCTACTAAACTTTAGACTGTAGGTACGCTGTCTGTCAGCCAGCCAGTGACGTAACTCTTATGTACGCATAGATAAATCACACCAAAGAGGGGTAGTGAATGCGTTACGGGGCGTTTATTTACATACTTATTCCAGATCATAAAACAGCTAGGTAATAAAATAATGATGTAAGTCGTTAAAATGCTTTATTTACACATTGCATTGGTACAGCACATACATTATCAAGTATTTCCCATTTCAATAGGTAGATAAATAAAGACTAGAGTCCTCCACTCTCAGGCATCAGGTACCGTAGCGTAGCATAACGCTTACCATTATGAATTTACCCCCAACCGTCTATTTTTAAAATTAAATAAATCGTATAATAGCATTCTAATGTTTCGTTTTCAAAACAAGTTTTCTACCGGCCAGGGAGATGGGTCCAGTAGCCCACTTGACGAGTTTACCATTTACTAATTTCTTACTGTAAATTGTTGCGTAGGGTCCCGGGCCAAGGGGCAATATGGGTCCATTCAGGGGCACCCAGCCGCCGTACGAATGTGTCAACGGGTCCCATGGCAAGCTCCAGTGTCCCAACGACGCTACTTTAGGTACTCCAATGGCAAGCGGGGCCGGTCCAAAGCCGTAATTTACTGGAGTTAGTAAAGGTAGCGGCTGAATAGGAACCAAAGGTAACGTGGATGTTGGCCCTAGCGGTATTTGGGTTAGCGGTGCTATCACTTTGTGCTGCAACGGGGTGGGGTGGACGTTCGGTCCTAGTCGTTTAACGACGGCGCTGAAGCCCGTCAGATCGTCAGCCTTGTAGTCAACGACGCGGAGACTCCCGTCGGGTTCGACGAGGGAGTAAGAGCCTTTGACTAAGTTGCCGTCTCTCGCCTCCCACTGCGCCTTGTTGTCTTTCGTGACGATGTCGTTCACTGCATAGTCGAAGGCGTAACGTGGATGATGATCCTGGCAACATAATTTATTATTCTTATGCGTTTCGTTTCATATAACAAGTTTCTGGCATACAGTACGGTGGATACAGGCCGCTTCCAAGCGAAGCAACTGGCCCTATACCACGAAGTGCAAAACTCGAACTTCGTATGTTGCCGTCCTGCTGACGCTTATGTCATTTAATACCCGAGTGAAAGGGACGGTGCAATACGAACTTCGATTTGCGAGTTTCGTAGTAGCCCATTTGGATGTGTATGGGGGAGGCCTATGTCCAACAGTGGACGTCCTAC
The DNA here is from genome assembly GCF_025370935.1 of Choristoneura fumiferana. Taxonomy (NCBI): domain Eukaryota; kingdom Metazoa; phylum Arthropoda; class Insecta; order Lepidoptera; family Tortricidae; genus Choristoneura; species Choristoneura fumiferana. The sequence continues at coordinate 13,260,659 of NC_133485.1, forward strand.
GGCTGATATGATGATTATTATGATAACCGCTACAGTTTAAAGGCGTTGATGCTGTATTTACCGCGTCTGTACTTACCACGGTACCGATTATAGAAGCTGCTGGAATGACACCGCTTGAAACTGTGGCTGCTAGTAGCGCCAGAGTTAATGTTGTCTGAAAAAGTATCAAACTGTGAAACAACTTCTGCTACATGCCCTCGCTTAGGTTTTGCTGCATCCTTTTATAAATTAACCTTTATAAATTACTAGTTGTTATTCGCGACTTTGTTTGCGAATAATTCGTTTATCCCGCGCCCTTGGAGACAAATAGTTTTTTCGAAATAAAATTATCCTATTATTTACTGTGGCATTCTAATATGATGCATGCACAATTTAATGGCAATTAGTTCAATAGTTAAGGTGAGAGATCAGATAAAACAAACAAAATCGCTTTCGCATATTAGTAGGGATTTTATGACTGAATAATAATAAAGGTTTCTGAGACAGTTGGCGCTAGTATTGTGTGATACATTTGACGACTTTAATATTTGAGCCATGTTTGTTATTGGTTAAATATATAAAATGAGCTTATCATAAGCAAGACTGTACGATACTAACGCCATCTAGCGAAATTTCACGTGTCTAGAAACCCTTATTATAAAAAATATATATAGAATCATGACAGTAAATTACCCTTATAACCCTCGTCATGTTCGCTTTCGTCTGTGAGCCGATCGAATGCAATGTTAATTTTTTAAAATGCATTTACCTTTTATACGGGCGTGCACGGTAGACGCACCCTGAAAAAAACCAGCGCGACCTGTCTTGCTGCTCTGGTGGAATTTCGGATAGTGTAATGCGTATTCGACCCATGCGCGCGTGCCTGTCGGTAATTAGTACCACTTTATAGATATATACCTAGGTATTGTACGAATAAATTGTGTGAATGAGATGCATTTTCATTGTTTGTTTTGTACGATTAAGATTAGCCATATTGCGTAGATATGTCTTTGTTTAGGCATGTTAAGATCGCTTGAACTACACTTGATTTTTATATTTCTATTTAGTTTTGTTTGCCTTTTGCTTTTGGCAGATAACGTTAGTTGGTGACTCGAGTTGACTGACACACGCGACCAGTGCAGGCTAGAAACTATATTTATGTAACTTATAAACTGCTAGTTAATAAAATATACATGTAGAACCATAACTGTTACATCGGTATTAAATTAACACACGTGTAATTAATAATCGAGCAGTGTTCAATTGTTCAAACATATAGCTTTATTTTCATTATTTAACGGTCCTCCGTAACTAATATTTCGAGCCAAACTATCTTATTTTCATTGGTTATGGTTATGTGGCATATTAATGCAATGTTCTGCCGTGCAGCACTAGCACAAACCGTTGAATGTTTTAAATGTACTTTAAATGACAGCAGGATGCCATAATATAATATTATTTCAATTTAATATTTGGAATTATAGCTCTATCGATAGTAACGATAGAGCTATATTTCCAAATCAATAATCGATGAGAATGTCATGTTATTTTGTTACTAATAAATATGACATGATCCGTCATGGCGAAAAAGTGTAAAGAGAACTGACGTTGTCATTGCGTTGTCATTAGAGTTTGTGCTAGTGTCGCCCCCTGCGCAGAGCTTTGCCTAATATTCCCTATTGTCAATCAACGGCTCGTCATCATATAAATGTAAAGTGTAATTTTTAACTCGAGACATAATAGTAATATGCTGTTACATTTACGGTAATGTGTAACGGGTGTTAAAATTAACTACGTTAAATTTAAAGTTAACTTCCATAATGCTAACGAAAGACCTTTAGTGCGGACTTAAAAAAAACTTGATTGGCTTGACGTCGACGGTGTTGAAAAAGCCTGTCAGGCGTTACTTTGCTCGTCCATCCGTTACCTTCGTCCTTATTCTTAAATATTATTGAGCTATGTTATAGGTCAACGTTCCTTATATACCTACCTATATATTATTCTCAATCTTATTTTGTTTTCATTTAGTTTATTGTATTTATTTTCTAATACCTTAAAAAATATTCGTATGTTTTGCTAAGTCAGTAATCCTACTTAATTTCAAACTCTATACTCATAATTTGTACCTGTCAGTTGGGCTTCGCTGTTTTTGAAAAGAAAATCGAACTGTACCAGTGTTAAATTATATAAATAGTGTGCACTCTCGCTAAAACATTTTGATTGGCGTATGCTGCGTTCGGAGAGAGGGCACACTTAAAAAGGGATTAAAAAACAAACGACGTGCTTCAAACCTTAGGTTTTCAGTTATTTAATTAACAACCTGTATATGTGTGTGTATAGGTAAAAGGGCCTTGTAATTAGACATGGGTCCTAAAGTTTTAATTTAAAGCAGGTCTTCTAATTGTAATTGTATTATAGAGAAAAATAAAACAGCAATAATATGTATACCACATAGTGGCACGTGCTATAATCGTGTTCGTTTAACATTGCACTACCTAAATTAAAAATATAAATTAATAAATATCTACAGTAACAGCTTGATCTTAAATACAATTCTAATTAAGTCATTTCATTATCAAAAAGGAATATGGTTATTTTTTAATGAAGACATGGCAGAGTATTTGATCCTAAAAGCAGCGATCGACATTGAATGTTTTCTCACGTGTTATTCGTTTCTGAAATCAATGCTTATAATCGAGAGAATAGTCCAATGGACTTTCCCACACGGGTAAATCGGATCCTCTTTCTATTAGTTCATAGCCGGAACCAAGAGGCAGCGGTCCAATCGGTCCTTTAATTAAGCCGTAGCCGTTTAAGTCTAAAGGTCTTAGTGGCCCGATAGGTTCCTTAATTAAATTTCCCCAGGGAGCGATGGGTTCTTTACCTATAACTTCCCAATTTATAGGACCTAGGTTTACCGGCAGGGGCGCATCTTTATAAACCGGCAATGGTGCCTTGTAAATAGGTAACGGTGCCTTGTATGCAGGTAAGGGTGCCTTATATATAGGTAAGGGTGCCTGATATACAGGTAGAGGCGCCTTGTAGCTTGGCAGTGGTCCTAAGGGTTTAGAATAAAGCGGGCCTGCCTTGTATATGGGTTCCGAGAATATAGCTGGTTTGATGATTGGCGCTGGAAGAATAGGCAAAGGTTCTGATATTGGGGCCGAGGGGATAACGGTCTTGACTATCGGCAGAGATTCTTTGACCAGCGATTGAGTTGAGACGGCTCCGTAAGCAGGGCCGGAGATGAGAGGAGCGTTGGCAAGGTGCCCTAACTGCGCCACTGGTCCTACGGAGATAGGGGCAGCTACGGGACCATGACCGAGAACTGGAATCGGCGCTTTGTAGATCGGCGCCGCGTGAGCCGTGGTCGGGTGCACGTTAGGTCCCAAGCGTTTCACCACCGCGTTAAATCCCGACTTGTCGTCGGCCCAATATTCGACGACGCGTAAGCTGCCGTCAGGTTCGACCAGGGAATATGCTCCTGGAATTAAAAGAATAGTACAACAGTAGATACCAAGCATGTTTATGCGGTTAGTGTATTTATGTCCAAGTTTTACCTTTAACAACGTCTCCTTCACGCTTTTCCCACTGCGCTTTGTTGTCGCCCGTGTGAGGATCTTTTACTGCATATTCGAATGCATAACGAGGATACGCCTTAAAAATAAATAAAGTCGTTTAAAATCTTATGGTGGATATTATTACGCGATGTATTATTTATTACTATTAGTTTTTCGAGACTCACATAGTAATCCAAAGACGCGTGCCCCGGTGCGTACACTAAACCTCCTGGGCCTCCTAAGGCTCCCAGGCCTCCCAGGCCTGCTAGCCCCAAAGACCCATCAGCATTCGCTGACGCCAATAAGCACGCGATCTGTGAAATTTATTTTAATTTAAATCATCACTTCTTTCCACTGTCCATAAATGAAACGCACATAACATAAATAATAGTCACAAACCGCGATGTAGATATTCATTATCACAGAGACGCTCCTGACAGCTCGGTGTCAAAAACGCACTGGTTCTAAAAGAGCAATCTGAGCAATTTATAGTGATTGCTGTGAGACCTTCGTGCTGTGCGTCCGGATGCGGGGTGTTAGCGCGCTGCTTTAACAACAATCGGCAAGGGTTGCATCAGGCTTCCTCATTTTCATACAACCTTCGACTAGTGAAACGTGCGAATATGGAGAGCAGACCGTCGGGCTGCAGGATGCAAAAGCCATTTTCAATGGCCGAGTGTCGATTGGAAAATAACTCCTATCCGCAGTTAACACTTGTTTACGGCGAAGTGGTATTTAAGTATCCTTAACTTTACATGTTTCCATAAATAATGATAGTAATAGGTAACTGAGACGGTTCTGCGGTGCGTGTCGGTCTTGACGCAATACGAGCGGACTAATAATGTGACGTTTCGCTCCAATTGCGATGTACTCGAACCCTGCAAGTGCGCGCCGCAGCCATAATGTACTAAAGAAGCATCGAGCACGCGGCTTTAGCGCATACCCACTTCATAAATTTAATCGCGACGCATTCGTTCATGCGTTACGTGGACTTGTTATATAATGTTCCTCTAACGTTTAATATATCGATATCGTGCTCTTGACTTTCGAGCGATGAACTTCACATACATAACTTATTCATTTGTATTAATTAAACTTGGCCGATCAATAAAAGAGCCTTAGATCTAGTTTTTGGAAAATGTATGCGTTATGCAAGATTTAACATGTTCATTCTTTGCTGCATTCTCTGCTTTCCTTGACACAATTATAAATAATAGGGGCATGTATATGTATATTAGTGATCGGCATAATCGGATAATTTAATCTATGAGTAAATAATAACGTTTTATTTATTCTGCAAAATTATTTATTTGTTTTAAACCGAAAAATGTTTTCATATTGGTTCGACCAAATGCCTCTCAAGCAGTGACGAAGTTTCGAAACTAGACAGCGTGTATTTTTGATACTACCTCAAACTTTAAGGGTAGTTAGTGAAGGCCCTAATTATCCCATTTTATTATGTTTTAGTAAAAAACTTATTATTTTCCTTACAAAATTAATTAGCACGCAATGTATCACTACGTGATACTACTTTGTTTTTGTTCAAAACGTCGCACTTGTTGATCCCTACACCTGTGTGGAAACTGTTCCAATCTGCATCTCTTCATATCAGGCAACCGTAGAGACAGAATAGCGCGAGTTTAATACAGGGCTTTAAAAAAATCCTGTACTAGGTATAATTTAACCCGTATTAGGGCTACGGATTACTAATACGATACTAATAGAAAACATTAAAATTCGAAAAAATTGGTATATATTTTACGTAGGTAAAGTCTTCTTGTGTCTCAACTTCCAGACAAAACGCGATTTATTTTTCGAATGACATTGTTTTTCCTCTTGTGCCGTATTAGTAATCAGTAGCCTTAATATGAGTTAAATTATAGTACAGGGTATAGTAGGGGAGGAACACCCTGTATGTCTATGGATGCCACACCTCGCAGTTAGTGCACATAAGTTTTGCCATATTTGCCATCACTGAAGTCACGTATAAAATTTAGGCAACCTTATCAAAATCGAGTTGTTACAGCATCACGCCCTATTGTACAATCGAGTTCATAAACTTGTGAGCAAACATCTGATCAAAAATATCTGAACACGACTCTACATATTGTTAACATCGTAGAAGTGTGTCCAGATATTTTTGATCAAATTTTTGCTCACAAGTTTATAAACTCGACTGTACATTGACAGTCTCTAACCTATTTAAATGTTCTCCTAAACAGGCCTACAGCTGCTTGCCAGCGACGGTGCTAGCATCGTGCGTGGAGAGCGTCTGGTCCTGTGGTGGCGGCAACAAGGCACAGACTCAACTCTCTCGCGCTCTCTGGCTGTGGTGTGGCTCCCTCGGCGCTCGCGTGTGGCTGCCTCTGCTGCCGCGGGACGCCACACGACACCCCGACTCGTCGCGACACACGTTCATGGCCAAACGGATCATGCTTCCGTTCCATTTGAACATATATCCGCTAAGTAAGTAAATTAGAAGAAAAAATGCCTCTAAAATTCAGCATGGTTAACAATGATTGCGTCCATATGGAGAATTGGCTTTTACATCAGTTTAGATTCTAGAGGATAAACCGATAATAAACGAAATCATGAACTTTGTCACTTGAAGGGTCCACAGAAAGAACGTGTCTAGTGGTGACTAGCAACTTTTTGAGTTATAGCGGTTTGAAAGTTAGTCATCACGAACAATTACTGTGGTTACCATTTATTTAAAAGATAAAAAAATAGATTTTATATTGTTTTCAGATTATTTAATTCAGTGGTAAGTCGTAGAACTTTGTGAGCTCTACATTTTGAGATTAAAATCTCAATTTTAAAAAAAGGTGACTAGGCATGTTCTTTCCGTGGACCCTTCACTTTGTGTTCAAAAACAAATTGAATTGAATAAAATTACTCTTCGTTCAATAAAATCTATAACATATCGAGTCTCGTACAAAATCAAAATTGAATGATGTCCGCTTGAAAATAAAATATGCTTACATAACGATGCAACAGGTTCATTTTAATCTAAACCTAATAACACCCATCTCCAAAATAGAATCTTACGATGTTTTGTCACGGAACAAATTTAGTGTCAACTGTCAAGAAATAGTCAAAATAACAGCTCACTCTGAAGCGTGACTTGTGGAGACGACTAAAATACCGACCTGTGATATTGTAGAATTATCCATCTAAGAAATTGGTCTTATTTTTATCCACAGCAATTCTGTTCGACGATGCGATCCTTCTCGGGGCCGAGAATGACACCACCCTGTACTCATCAGACACTAACTCCGTCTTCTCGCTACCCTTCTGCGTTGTGAACAGAACTGTGAGTATCTCGAATTGGAAATAATTTTCTGATTTGACCATTTATTTATTTTGAAAGACCCAATCACTTTAAATTACAGTAATACGGTATTTGACTATTTTTTATGTTTTATAAATTAAAACTTCACAATGCCTGTTATCGAATAGAGAAACAATTTTTAAGCTACCTTTACAAATACAAATAACAAAGTTATAATTATAAAGGTTTGAAATCCAAGATAGCCATACTTGTTGCATAGAAAAAAGTGTTTGAGAAAGAGACAGGTATATAGATTTTTCAAAAAATCACTATAAATCCAATTTTCAACCGATTTTAGTTTTATCTTCGCCAGACACTGTCTGTATATCTATATTTTCATAATAATATATAAAACATGGCAAATTTAGGAATTGTCAAATACCGTATTTTTTATTATTATTAATTATTAATGTGTATCTTTGTGTCACATGGTAATTCTAATTCCAAGATAAATTACAGAGTAAATTATTTCCGACGTTGGCGGCATTTTGAGCAAGATCCACTCACCAATCGACCGTTCAACCTTTTTAAAACGCAATGCGCATCAATTTGTTATTATTTATTCCCAGGGGTTTAGGGTTACTTGTAGCTTGTAACGACTATCGGTTTACTTTCAACGAGCAAAATTGTTCCAGAGTCAAGTGTACCTCCACCAAATACTGCGTCAGCTGTTGCGCCGTAACCTCGGCTACCACGCGTGGGAGATCGCCCGCTCCTGCGCCCAGCTGCCTTACTTCCCGCACTCGCTGGAACTGTTACTACACGAGGTGTTGGAGGAAGAGGCGACTAGCAAAGAGCCGATACCGGACGCCCAGCTGCCGAGTATCATCGAGTTTGTGCACGAGTTCCCCGTCTATTTGCAGGTTTTTATTATACAATTTTGGGAAAAAGTGACTTCTATGAATAAGGTTTTCGTGTAACCCAGCATTATTGTCTTAATAACACAATGGGAATCACAATCATTTTCACTACTTCTTTCTGTCACAAGACGAGGGTAGTATGAGATGGTCAGGGAGCGAAACTTTGATGCCGGTGACAGCCGTATGACGTCAAGCTTCATACAGAGTGTGTTTATCTAGATTATAGATAATCACTAACAACTTATTGGCCTCTTTAGTTTACGGATATTTTATTGACACTTGAGACGGCCAGTACTTATAAATGTCACTATTTTAATATGTTGTGTATATTTTATAAAAACACCCTATAAGTATGTCAATTTGCGTCATAATGACGTCACCGGCATCAAAGTTTCATTCCCTGGAGATGGTGAATGCGATCGCGAACGTCAGCGCATTTAGAAAATACGGCCTCTGGTGTCTGTTGGTGTTTTTTACCCCAAGTTATTGAAAAATATATCTCGTCTGTGTCTTGCAAAGGAAAAAGTCTAACCCCTTGTTTCACTATCCTCTGATTAAATTTATTGACGGATAAATAAGATGCCGTCTCTGTTTGTTTTGTTCGAATAGACGGAGACGGCATCACATTTGTCCGTCAAATAAAATTAATCAATGGGTGGTGAAACAGCCCCTAAATGACAAATATTTAAATATGGAGTTACCCGTATAAGTGAGATCCGTCGTGAGATGAAACTGTTTTTTTTACTATTCAGACGGTGGTCCAATGCGCGAGAAAGACAGAGATAGCGCTATGGGCATACCTGTTTTCTGCGGCAGGGAAACCCAAGGAGCTGTTCCAAGAATGTTTGCAGCGGAAGATGCTCGATACAGCAGCCTCCTACCTCATCATACTACAAGTAAGTTGCGGATGAATACGATTATTTAAATGTGTTAATCTCCGGGATGCGTTAATTTTATCGCTTAACGTGTTTTTGATGGTACGTTTTCAGACATTCCTATAATACGTATACATAAAGACAAGACTTTAGTTTTAAGTTGCGTTTTATAGTTAGCGTTTTTTAAATTTTATACTGTATAAGTATGTATTTTATTTGTAATAATTTATTTTGAAAAAAATACTTTCTGCGATGTTTCTTGCGGCGCATTTTTCTTGGCAATGATGGTCTTTACGAAAGCGCTGGTAGTTAAAAAAAAATGACGCGTAAAAGAGGCCATTGCGGCCTACTTACTGAATAAAAATTTTTTTTTTTTTTTTTTCAAGATGGATCAGGATCACCAATAATAATAAAAAGTTACTGCTTGTTGGAAACTTACACAGCTTGTATTTTTCCCTACATTACTGTCTAGAACTGAAATAAACATTCCTTTTAAATTACTGTTGCAGATATCACGGGTAATTATTAAAACTGCATTATTGTTATTAATTACTCTTATTTACTCATTTGTTTCCTTCCAATAATGCCCTTACCAACCAACTCAGTTTAATTCAGGAGGGTAGTAACTTTGGTCCGAATTCAAAATAGTTTCATGTAGACGATTTTTCATGTGTACTGAATTATAGTAAGTCATCCACAATTACTTCGTAAAGATTAGAATATTATTGTGATCGTCTAAACATTTGATAGAAAGCAACAACAAAAAGCCCCGAAAAGCACTGCAAACTCGCATAGCGAAGCGGACTTTTTAAAATGTACTTTTTGCATTGTAATGGTATTTACGATTCAGTAATGAGAAAAAGTGCCGTTTTGTGGCCTACGAGTATCTGTTCGTATAAATTGAGGGCATTTTGTTTTAGAACTTGGAGAGTTCGGCAGTGAGCAGACACTTGGCGACGCAGTTACTTGACACCGCGCTGCAACATGAACGGTGGGACTTGGCGCGCGACTTGGTACGGTTCCTGAGAGCCATAGGTAGGTTTAATTATATAAATGGTTTTCTTTTTCTTAGACTTTCGGAGCTGCTTTGTGTTCGCTTGTTTATATTTAGATAATGTTTACCTCATTGACTACACGGATCAACGTCAACGTCTTCTACTTATAGTTGATTAAGTAAGTGTTATACCATTTTTTATGACAGTTCCTAAATTTGCAAAAATATTGTATTGTGAAACTCTTTATGGTACATAATAATACACGAAATTAACAGAAAACAGGATAATAAGATGTACAAAAGCGGGCTTACCCCTTAAAGGAATCTCTTCCAGTTAACCTTTGATGTTCTAATTTGTATAGATGACATTGAACCTCAGAGTAGTAAAGGAATTCCTTAGTAGACTAGGCATTTATATATTGTATACTTAGTATGTAACTATATATTAGTAGGAAACCTGCACAAACCTGCGAAGCAATTCAATGGTGCGTGTGAAGTTCCCAATCCGCACTGGGCCCGCGTGGGAACTATGGCCCAAGCCCTCTTGCTCTGAGAGGAGGCCTGTGCCCAGCAGTGGGACGTATATAGGCTGGGATGATGATGAGTATGTAACTATATTAACATAGTCATAAATAAACCACAAATAATATATGGGTCTTTGCTGTCTGAATAAATAAATGAATTATTATTATTATGCATTCGTAGTGTGACACACAAGCGCAAGATCTGACGGACTATTTTTTTTTAAGACACTGGCCTATTGTTTGATTGTCGTCCCACAGACCCGAACGATGTGGATTCTCCGCGCAACTCCGTGAACGTGCAGGCCAAGTACGGTCAGATCGTACAGTCGCAGACAGTCAGCCCCAACGCCGAAGATCTGTCTGTTATACTAGGCAATATGCAGGTAACTATAACGCAACAAATGTGCAGTTCAGCTTTATAGTGTTTTTGTTATTTTTGAATCGTGGTTGCTTTGACGCGTGATTTCCAATAACCACCAAAATAAGATACATGCTCTGAAATATTAATATTTAAATGTACTTAGTTAACATATAAAATTAACCCCCTGTTGGACCAGTCCTGGATTTGTCAATAGGCCGTATATGCCACGGCCTAGGAGCGGCAGATTTCAGACGACGAGAAAATTATTATTTTAGAAAGGTACACGGGGCGGGGGAACTCATAATAGTACATTGTGTCGTAAGGGCGGTAAATAGGGAATTACGAACGAGAGTCTATTAGAAGCCCGAAGTCGAAGACTGAGGCTTTAATGAGTCGATGTTCGTAACTCTAGTACAGCCCATGCGACATACAATGTTTTTCATCACATTTGCGAGTAAAATTTTATATTTCTATAAAAAATATATAATTCTTTCAAATATTGGCGATACCTTAGGCTGCGCTCTTGGTACGTGCAGTATCAGTACGCACATTGACTCATTTACCGTCCATGGGTTTCTTGACAAGCATATATTAAGGTCGAGGGTTTTATTTGGGGGGGTGGAACCAAGGTAGCCTGCATGTTACGACACTGTTTACATGCAAGTGTGATGAAAAAAATATAAATCCGGCACGGTTGGACCTTTCTCTGTTAAGCTCCTCATAGACCGGTACAAGCGTCAACTATCCTGTCACAAAAACCCTCATTGATGTTTATAAATACTTATATGTTATGAATATCGTGCAGTTGTCAGGCGGCCGTGGGCGCAGCTTCAGCACGACGGCGTCTCCGCGCGCGGAGGCCGAGCCGCCCGCCGCCGCGGCGCCCGCGCCGCCGCCGCCCGCGCGCGCCACCGCCGCCGTCAAACGGAAGAAGTCCGTGCCCACCAGGCAGGACAAGTCAGTCACGCATGTTTTTACTAACCATATTTGGGATCCATGGATTTTTGTATGAGTTTAAGTCCCTGACACTGTATTGTCTAATGTGCGGACTGTCCGGATCTCATTGACCATTTCTTTCTACCCTCATTTTACAAAGTGTCTCAAAATTCATAAATCATTCTTCATTCATTTTCGACCCCTGGATTTAAATCCCTGACCCTGTGTTGCCCATCGCGCGAACTCCCGATCTCATTTGCCTTTTCTTTCTATCCTCATTTTACAAGGTGACTCAAAATTCATCAACACATTTTTGACCCATGACTTTAAATCCCTGACCTCATATTGCCTAACGGATAGACTTTGAACAACAAGCTAGTGGAGAAAGTGTTTGATTCTAAGTGCGTTGAGCAATATGGCCTCATGTATTAACAGAGTCGACACAGCTACCTACCACCCTTAGGGAAGTTCTAAAAAGCCAGTATTTTTCTGTTAGCATTATGATCGCGACAGAACAAAACTTCTAGTGTCATTTAGTGAGCAAATATAGAAACTCCAAATCCCACATCGCGCCATCGAACTTTCTCAACTCGGACGCATAAATAACACTTCCGACGATTTCCTTCGGACTTCGTTTGCGGCATAACATATACGTGGAGAGAGATCTCTATTGTAGCCCCACCCACACTTTTTAACAGGGAAAGCTACAGCGGGACGGCCGAAGAGTTCTTCATAGACATGATGATCCAGCGGCACGCGCGGCTACTCCTTTCGACCGCGCGCCTGCACGCACTCGGCAAGATGGCCGCCGCGCTGGACTTGCATTTAGTAGCGTGGTTGGCGGGGGAGCGGGAGCGGGCGGCGCGCGTCGACAGCGCCGTGCTGTGCCTGCGGCGGCTGCATGAAGACTTCGCGTGGCCGTATCCGGCGCCGCTGGACACGCAGCAGTACTCGCAGCGAAAGGGCAGCACTGTGACCAGTGAGTATTGCGGCTGGGGCGGACGCGGGCCCAGCGACAGCGCGGGTACCGTCGACAGCGCTGTGCTGTGCTTGCGGCGGCTGCATGAAGACTTCGCGTGGCCGTATCCGGCACCGCTGGACACGCAGCGAAAGTGCAGCACTGTGACCAGTAAGTATTGCGGCTGGGGCGAACGCGGGCCCAGCGACAGCGCGGGTACCGTCGACAGCGCTGTGCTGTGCTTGCGGCGGCTGCATGAAGACTTCGCGTGGCCGTATCCGGCACCGCAGGACACGCAGCAGTACTCGCAGCGAAAGGGCAGCACTGTGACCAGTGAGTATTGCGGCTGGAGCGGACGCGGGCCCAGCGACAGCACGGGTACCGTCGACAGCGCTTTGCTGTGCCTGCGGAGGTTGCATGAAGACTTCGCGCGGTCGTATCCAGTAACCAGTGAGTATTGCGGCTGTGGCGGTCGCGGGTCCAGCGACAGCGCGTGTACAGCATTTTTATTTATTTTATTTATTCGAAAACCCACAGCTTAAATTATGTACCTAATATGTAGATATGTTTACAGGATATTACAGAACATTTAGCTAGTAAGCCAATTCAAATTTTCCACAGATAAGAGCGTGCAAACGAAAAATTGCCCATTCAGCGATTTTGAGGTTTTTCAAATGCCTTATTAATGTCTAAATGCTTACGTTTTTTTAAAGAAAAAGTAATGTAACATATAGATAAACTCTTACTCTGATGTATAGCGGTGGTTTCCATTTATTTCCGTCAGCGATTTTTTTTGCCAAATCATTTTGTTAGTGAGGTTTTACAAAAATACGCGTCAGAGCTGTCTTTCATGTGAAATATTTCCATTATAACCCACCACAAACAGTGTAACTTTAGTATTTTATAATAGGAAATATAGTCTTTTAAGACATAGGGTCATCATATGTATCAAAATATTAGTTATTATTATTCAAATACCATTCTTCAAAAAGTCTAAATCTGTCTACTTCATCATTTTTTATCTCATTTGTTGTGATGTATTTGCCAATAAAACAATTTTATTATAAATCTACAGGAAATGTTTAGTCTGTAATATTTTTTTCAGCGCTTAATAATAGCTCATTTAATTTTGACAATTTTCTAAACTTGGGTCCTAAATCGATTATATAACCGCGCGCGTTAATAGTTACGACTCAGAAAGCGCCGGGCTCTCCCAAGGAACGGACGTATCGCTCTGCGCCTCCGCAAGGTTATCAACCTTTACTGCAAACACCCGATAGTTATAGCGTGTCCGCAATTGCTTGATACTTGATAAGTAATTTTACATGTTAAAATTAAATGTTTTAAATTTTCGCAATTTTCACTCAAACTAATACGGGTAGATGCATTTTACATTTCACAAGCATTTATTTAACTTGCCATATTAGTATGTATGTTAGTATGTAGTGTGTAAGTATTAACTAAATTTGACCCACTTCCCGATTTTTGATTGAGATGAAACTTTGCGTGCATGTGTGAATAAAATGACAATGTAATATTATTATTATGACATGAAGCTGATCTGATGATGGAGCTGGAAGGTAACCACAAGAACTCTGTAATAAAACGACATAACCCCATCGAGTTTGGGCTCATTAGATTTGTCTTGACGAGTCCTAGGTAACCAGGGACAAAGGTACAGTCAGCAAAAAAATATTGTATTAAAAAAATTAAATGTAACTTAAAGTTATTAAAGCTTTTATTTAACTTGCCCTGTTAGTATGTTTGTTAGTATGATAGTGAGTATGATATAAAAGTAAATAAAATCTTGTTGTACAGTAAAAGTCTTATATTCTTAGATATGGGCAATAAACGAAAATCATTTGGGATGAAAAAACACAGTACTGTTAACACAGTATAAGCTGCTTAGAAAAGGTTATTCATCATTATTAATTACCATTACTGTAAATCCAAGATAGAAATCTAGTTCCACAAATATATTTTTTTGTTAAATTCACTCCAAATCGGAATTAAGGTTACTGTAAAATTACTGTTTTTACTACCATTAAAAGGTTATAGGTTATATACTACCATTAAAAGGTTATTTATCAATACTAATTCCCATTACTGTACATTCAGGATCAATAATAAATACGTTTTTGTGTTAAATTTAATTCAATTCGGATTTATGATAACATTACTTTCTTGATTTTAAGATTGCATTTATTTTCAGACGGAAAATAGAACAGGCTGAAATGTCGAATATACCTAATCATGAGATTTCTATAAGTCCCAATATCCATACTAATATTATAAATGCGAAAGTAACTCTGTCTGTCTGTCTGTCTGTCTGTCTGTCTGTTACGCTTTCACGGCTAAACCGCTGAACCGATTTGGATGAAATTTGGTACAGAGATAGAATAGACCTTGGGAAAGAACATAGGCTATCTTTTATCGCGAAAAAAAGGTTTTAGGGGGTTGAAATAGGGGGTGAAATTTAATATGGTGGAAGTTCGTCGCCGTCGAAGATAAAACCATGAAACTTGGCATTTAGGCCCTTAATAAGAAATAAATCGATATTTGTTCGCGCGTTTTTTAAAATTCTTCCTGTAAGGGGGTGAAATAAGGGATGAAACTTTATATGGAAGATCGTCATTGTTGAAGATAAATCGATGGTTCTTTGTGAAACTTGGCATTTGGACATTATAAGAAATAAATAGATATATGTTCAAGCGTTTTTGAATTTTTTACCGGCGAGGGGATGTTAGCAGAGGAGATGATGCAGTGTTAGCAGTGCCCTTAGGTAAAGCTCATAGCAAAATGTACGCAATGTGGGGTTATTATAGATGGCTTATTGACATAGACAGTCAGACATGAAAAATTATGATTTCCAGATTTTTCTTATTTATTGTGCTATATAAGAGCTACCTTTATGCAAAAAAAACAAGTTTCTAGGAAAGCCGGAAGTGCCCTATAACTTTTTCTGTTAAGGCGATTTGTATGGACACACCTTTTCAATGACTGTAGCTTTTGATTGCCTTGACTAGAAGTTTGATTTTTTCACAGCTTTCGGGACTATTCACCTGAGTTTAGAATTTTAATCTCAATCGATACCGATACTCACGTGTTTACAACATAGAGGATCTTGACAGACAGACGGACGTACGGACAGCAAAGTGATCCTATAAGGGTTCCATTTTTTCCTTTTGAGCTACAGAACCCAAAAACATTTTCCCGGCGCTTTCAAAATTTCGACCTATAAATATGGGGATGAAAGTTCTTAAGGAATTCCAAAAAAATTTACTATAAGTATGTTTATCGGAAATACGTGTAGCTATGCTTAGTAAAAATGCTGTTTTAATTATAATCCTACCCTCCTAACCTTACAATAAAGGACGTAAGGTGTCAAGAGTTCACTATGAAGAATAATAATTAGTCTTTTGTGTTGGTAGGGTAGAATACACGTCGTATGGCTAAAATGTGGCTACCACAAAATATTTATGTTTTACCAAAGAACATGGATGTATGGATGGATGGGAGAACAAAAAAAATAGTTTATATTTATAGCAATGTGTTAAAATAGGTTATTTTCAGTAAACTGTGGAAGTTTCTATGTGCCATTATTGGCAGAATAGGTATCCTAAATAAATTAAATACTTCCCAAAGTTATTATTCCACGTGGACGAAGTCGCGGGCAAAAGCTAGTGTAAAATATATGATGCATTTTCAACTTTAAAAAAATTAGATTTTGCCACAATTTTATTCAATAATAATACTTTTGTCTAGTTTGCACAGTATTTTATTAGGTACGTACCAAGTGAAATCATATAAAATGTAGATTATTGTTTATTAAACATTCCAGGATACTACTCAGTTTTGATATACTGTCTCCGAACATGTACGATAGCTAATGAAATTTCTGTTACTAAAATGTCATTGGACTCCGTAGTCCATTAAATTAGACGCCTTACGCATTGTTTAATAATCTACTCCCAGAGAAGTCGACTCCATCTGATCTAAGGACTCCATCTTAAAACCCTCGCTTCGCTCGGGAGTTAACGCACGACACCCTCGCTGCGCTCGGGAGTTAAATCTGGAGTCCTTCGTTACGCTCAGGATTCAATACAGTACCCGTGACATAATACCTATCCCCGTAGTGTACAATCTACTAATAGTATTTTATGCCATTGTTACATAAAGAGGGGTCTGAAACCATAGTGTGGGTTAACGATACCAGCGAAGTGAATATCGTTATAGCATCACACGAGTGTTTTAAGGCCTAATTATATAAAATTTCATACAATATTTTATATACACACATTATCGCCGAAATATATATATATATATATTAATTTATTTACTAAGTATTACGTGCCCTCACACAGTATACCATCATATACGTAAGAAACATTGAAACTAAATATTTTGCGCGCACTGAAAAAATATTTTTTTTATTGCCAGCTTTTTTTACTGACTGTAATTTTTATACGTTGTTGCCATCTAGGGCCAAAGTACTTGTCAAGACGAATCAAACGAGCCCAAAGTCGATGTGGTTATATAGATTTATTACAGAGTTCCTACGGCCACCTTCCAGCTCCATCATCAGATCAGGCTTCATAAATCATAATAATATACTGCATTGTCATTTGATTTACACACGTATGTAAAATTTTAACTTAATCTGAAAACGCATATTTAGTCAAGTTTAGCTTCCAAAATTTTATACCTACTAATAACTAACATACTAACAGGGCAAGATAAGTAAAAAGCTTGTAAGTAATAAAATAAATTATTATGTTAAGGAATAAAAATATTTATATCGCAACAATTTTTTTTCTTAATTTTACTACGACGGAAAATGTACAACGATCAAGATGTGTTTAATGTTTCGGCAACGCTCGCATCGTACGCACACAGCAAACCGTTGTAGTGTGCGGGCGAAACACGGGCCGCGGGAAGGACATCGCGCCAGTGACGAGTTGGGACAAAATGTTTGCGCGCTCATAACATGAAAATATGAACAGATTTAGCACAAAAAAAGAAAACAATAGAAAAAGAATAATCCAGACAGCAAAAACGCAAAGTTACGTAATCAGGAACAAAGTAATTGGATACTTCTGACTGCAGCAGGTTTTAAAGCGGCACATATCTAGATCCTCATAACGCTGTCGCCGTTCATTCATCAACCTCCCCACGAGCCCGATAAAAATATGACTTGACGGTAGTCTGTTTTTGCATGTGGCAACACCAAAGTCTGACGGTTTTTTCTAAAGCTTCGTTTTCACAAATAATGTGCGAGGATGTGTTGCGAGAAATGTGTTTTTCATGAACCAATAGGAACTTCATTTACCTCGCCTCGCTCAGCAGTTCCCACCAGAGATGTGCTGTTCGAGGATAGATAAATAAAGCGTTTCTATTGGTTCATGAAAAACACATTCCTCGCAACACATCCTCGCACATCTATGGTGGAAACGCAGCCTAATGATGATAATTATTCTGATGAGGATAACTATTATAATTATAATATATCATTGTGGCTTTTATGCCCAGGTTTGTACACGCCGTCAGCGGACTCGGACAGCCTGTGCGGCGACAGCGGCTACATGAGCCTGCCGCTGCGCGCGGCGCCGCCCGGCGGCGTGCCCGTCTCGCCCGGCCCTGTCAGGTACACTACTAATAAAAAGGCACGGCCAAGAGCGTATCGGACACGCCCAAAATAGGGTTCCGTAGCCATTACGAAAAAATTAAGTAATATTTTTCTAAGGATTTCGTATTTTATACGGAATCTTCCAAGTTTAGGTATATTTTATTCCTTAGGCTGCTATTTATTACTTTGTTTACTATGTCTGGTGTACAATAAAGAGTCTTTGTATTGTTGTATTGTATTGTTACTCTTAAACTGCCTACTAATAATTCTCAAGCAAACTTAGCCGTTATAGTTTTCCTTGAAAGTTTGATATACTTACTACCATTCTGAATTTTTTAAATTCCACCCACCGGTTTAGATTTTAGAGAGAGGGGGGGGGGGACGTTCGATTTTTATGAAAATTTGCACTTTAAAGTTGAATATTTCGCAAACATATCACTGAATCGAAAAATCGTCTTAGCAAACCCCTAATGGTTTCAAAAGACCTATCCAACGATAGTCGATACCCCACACCATAGGGTTGGAAGAGAAAAAAAATCACCCCCACCGTACCGTATTTTTAAAAAAAAAATTTATTGTACCATTTTGTCGGCATAGTTTACATATATATCCGTGCAAAATAACAGCATTGATAGTCCCTGAGCAAAGCCGCGGACCGACGGACAGACAGACAGACAGACATGGCGAAACTATAAGGGTTCCGTTTTTGCCATTTTGGCTCCGGAACCCTAAAACGACACGAAGATGACGATATTGGGTTTATTACTCAGCTGCTCTGCTTGGCTTCTGTGCCCAACGAGCACTACTAAGCCTTCACTGTCTGTCACAGTGTTTTCCTTTTGTATGCTAGTCTGGCTTGGTTGGTCCTTTTTGTGGCGCTCAATAACAGGGTGTCCACTTTATGAAAAGTCAGGGAAGCTCAAGGTGGTCAGGGATAGTCAGGGAAAATCGGGGAAATTTACTAAAAATCCAATAAGTCAGGGAAAAAACTCGTGATTTCCCAAAACTTAGCTCGATATTTTGACACCGGTCATTCCAGTTCTGGGCGACGTATT
Organism: Choristoneura fumiferana; assembly: GCF_025370935.1. NCBI lineage: Eukaryota > Metazoa > Arthropoda > Insecta > Lepidoptera > Tortricidae > Choristoneura > Choristoneura fumiferana. Next base: position 13,279,718 of record NC_133485.1, read on the forward strand.
AAAGAGTGGCACCATAAAAACAGTCAACGATAAAGTGAGCACGTTCGGTGTGCAGTGAATTCCCATCATCGGGTCTGCTTAGTATCGTGGGTAGTTAAAAAAAAAACATATAATCTGCTTTGAGATGTACCTACTTGATTGGTCAAGGAAATTTAGAAATGTGGTCAGGGAAAATTCAGGGTTTTTTTTGCAATTTGTAGTGGACACCCTGAATAAATTTCTGTGAGTCTTAGGGCAGTTTCTGACTAGGTAGTCAAATCGCATAAGCTATTTTTTGAAACCACGTGTACGCGCGTATAGGTGCGGTGCGCATTTATTTTCTTCGAGCGTTGACGCGCATAATAAGCTAGCGTAAGTGCGAGCGAGAACGTGTCCTTTCAGATCAGCGTTTTATACGCGCGTATAAACTCGTTTCTGGAAGCGCGTATATGTGCGCCTTTTACCACACGGTTTAATGGAGCGCGCGTGTAAGTAAAAATGCTAGTCTGAAACCGCCCTTAGTTTGATGTGCATGTTTGTTACAAGCTTTTATTTAGTTTCACCTGTCCCCTACGAATAAATAATAAGTCAACCTGTCCCGTTTTCTGTCTGTCTGTAATCAAATCTTGCAAGTTAAATCCGATCGACTTCCAGTAGTTGGATTGACTTGAAATTTGGTATACTTATGTAACTTGCGTGATAATATAATAAATAATCTGGTAGTCACATCCTGGTAGTCCGGCCAGGATCGTCTCCGTAGGACGGAACTCTTCAACGGTTAATGGCATCGACTTGAAATTTGGTATGCAAATGCAGTTTAGGTGACAATGCAAGTACAGTCAACAACAAGTACAGTCGGCAGAAATATCTTATATTAAAAATGATATTTTTTACCAAAAACTTTTTTTATTGTTGTAGTTCTGTAGGCGAGGGCAGCGTTGCGGAGGGCGGCGTGGCGTGGGCCAGTGACGGCGGCGAGGAGCGGCGCTACGCCGCGCTAATGGAGCGCCTGCACCACCATCAGGCCGAGCGCGGCGAGCACACCGCGCACGTGCAGCTCAGGTCAGGGGGGGGGGCTAGCGGCAGAGTCTAAGAGGCACATTCACTTGCTATACAGTACCTAGTCGCAACAATATTTGATATAAACAAAATGGTCCTTCGAGCCAGATGTAGACTGAAAGAAAGCGTAAACCTCACCGGACAGCAGCGGGTCGGGAGTGCGGTGGGCCTACTTACGTGGCTGTATGAACAAAAACACACCGACGGCGGGCATGGGGCGGTTGCGATCCGCTCCCAACCTGCTGCCATCCTGGGTGTGGTTTAAGCTTTATCGTGAATACGTTTGCAGGTACTTCCTCCAACTGATGACGGAGGCCAGCTGCGTGGAGTGGGCGCTGGTGGTGGCGGTGGCGCTGCGGGACGCTCTGGCCGTGCTGCGCACGTGCAACGCGGCGCGCGCGCCCGACGTCAGCGTGGCCGCCGCGCGCCGGCTGCGTGCCGCGCTGCAGCACGTGGCCGCTTGGAGCGACACCGAGTGGTGAGTGGGCGCTGGTGCTGGCGGTGGCGCTGCGGGACGCTCTGGCCGTGCTGCGCACGTGCAACGCGGCGCGCGCGCCCGACGTCAGCGTGGCCGCCGCGCGCCGGCTGCGTGCCGCGCTGCAGCACGTGGCCGCTTGGAGCGACACCGAGTGGTGAGTGGGCGCTGGTGCTGGCGGTGGCGCTGCGGGACGCTCTGGCCGTGCTGCGCACGTGCAACGCGGCGCGCGCGCCCGACGTCAGCGTGGCGGCCGCGCGCCGGCTGCGTGCCGCGCTGCAGCACGTGGCCGCTTGGAGCGACACCGAGTGGTGAGTGAGGAGCGACCGATATTTTCAGATCAAGAAATGGCAGAAAAGTATTTTTTTTTTGGGTTGAATCGTGTTAAGGACCAAAGATGTCAACAAAAGAAGGAAAGAAAGAGGTCGGTATTTATAATTTACATGGTTTTAGTTTTTAAATTTTATTTGAGGTCCTTTATAGGAGATGGCGGATGGCGGCCCAGACAGTGCCGGTCACCGGTTATAAAACCCGGCTGCACTGCAGGTCTTGGATCTAATGAAGCTGACGACCTATGCAGTATACTAACGTCATTTCTCTTGGACAGCCTGGGCTACCGGCCGTTCATGATGGCGATCAGCAACCAGATCCCGTTCCTGACGTCGGTGATCAACACGCGCGAGCGCCGGCTGTCCATGGTGGCGCCGCGCACGCGCACGCTCAGCACCAGCTCGCTGCAGGACCCCAAGCCGCCGCCCGACCCCAAGGGGGCGGTGCCCGTCAAAGCGCAGGTGGCACAGGTCTGTACTGTAGCCTCCTAAGACATAGCGTACAACATTAGGTGACACAGACCTGTAGTCTAGTGTGAAGTCAGGCTGCTGACACTGTCACAGTATTTTGTTGTTGTTTTTTTACACCATCGACACCATAGATGAGAGTGTGTATACTGGTAAATCGACACGCAACCTAACCTAATACCAGTGTTAGGATTATTTTGCAATAGAAATAAATACAAAATGTGAACGATTTCGAATATCAAAACTCGAAAATGTATAAATTTTTCGCGGGTATACATTTAAAAAAAAAACAAAACAAATAAAATTTCTCGATAACGGTAAACATTTTTTTTTGATAATTGCCCAACAATCTCCCCTTTTAAGTTTGTCGTACTTCTTACGGGACATCCTGTATAATTAGAAAAAAAAAACTTTACAATGCACTTACTCGGAAAACGCCTGGTTCTGTGAGTCAACATATCTATAGACATCACACCACATGTCTTAACACGCTTTCCGACAGCGAGCGTCTACCGTAATAGTTTTTAGTTGCTATAAATGTACCACAAAGCAATCACTTAATATTATTTTTTCTAACACCAACACTCCGGAACGTGGTGTTGGTAGAAACTAGTTACACGATTACACTTACGCAATGCCTCCGATGACGGTGATCTTCCAACTCCAACATCTTGAACTACGCTACGCCATCAAATTGCATATATTAAGGTGAATGTTTGATGTATCTAATTCCAGGAAATCAAGCAGAGTGTGCGCAAAGAGTCTCCCAGTTCAGTGCCAGAGATAGCTCCGAGCGTGGTCGCGGTGCCCCCTCCACCGCCCCCTAGAGAAGACTCTTCCTCGAGCTGCGTTCTTATGTAAGAGTAGTCCTATACTTACTGTCAGTTGGTGTTATAATATAACATCCGAGAGTTTATTTGAAACTTCATTTCTGTAAAGTGACATGTCGATTCTTTTGTTTATTAGCTATGGTATTTGGCACCAATCAATCGACATACTTTTTATGAGCTGTTAAAATTCGATTCTCCTATAGATTTTAGCAATTGTGAGCTGTAACACTAATTATTTTCCAACTCAAATAACCATTTTATTGATTTCATACTAATTAAAAATCTAATTTTACAGTTAATTGAAAATTAATCTGACCGTCAAGGTTAAAATAAATAAAGTGTTTCTTTATTAGATTTGCGTCTGGAATTATTGGTGTCAACTATCCTATTGGAACTTTTTTTCACGCCGTTGATAATATATGTAATAGCAAAAAATTTCAGAAGTCTTTGAAGAGAATCAAGTATTTAATGAGCATGCCAAAAATAAAAAAACAAGACAGATTTACACTATATAAAAGTGACAAAATTTGTATTATTTTATTTTATAAATGCTGTGGTGCTGCGTTGTCACGTATTTTTAATATTTAACATCTCATTAAACTTAAATTTCCTTATTTATTTTATTATGTTACTAGTCTTCTCTGATAAACTAAGTAATTAATACATTTTCTATTATTTATTAAAATTTATTTTCAAATGATGAAATTATTGATTATGATATTATAATTATTTATTTCCAAATTGATAATATTAAGTAGGTACTTAAATTATTAATCATGAAGATTAATACAGGAATAAGAATTAAATTAGATTTGTCTTCCGTCTCGATACTGAATGTTGAATACTTGTATTAGTAGAGATAAAAAATTCGTTATTTGATTAACCACCTGTTAGCTAGAATAATGTGTTATCTCAAATAATGTTGCCATTGCAAGTTAGTTACTAAGACTTATGTCGTAAATTTCATGATCGCATTGCGAATTATCTTGAAATAACACGTTTTAGTAAATGGGCGAAATTAAGGTAGTAATTACATCTGCAGTTTATTAATACTCGGACGTAGATAATTTTATTCAGGACACTAGGGGTAGTTTAATTATTTATTTTAACCCCTGTTTCACCATCCATTGATTAAGTGTATTTGACGGATACTTAAATGTGATGCCGTCTCCGTTTGTTTTGTTCGAATAGACGGAGACGGCATCACATTTATCCGTCAAATAAAATTAATCAATGGGTTGTGAAACAGCCCCTTAGTGTGTTATGAATTCATATTATTTTAAACTCTAGCTAAAATTATAATGTATATTTTATAAAATTCACACATATTTTTTTGAGCAATAATTATATGTTCTGAATGTAATGGATATCAAAATAGGTGAAGCAATATTAGATTTAATTGCACATTGTGGTTTATTGTGTGTCAGAAAGTTTGCTCATAAATTCGAAGTAATTATTTTTTATTTATGTAATTGATATTTGTTTTTGCTCAATAACATTAAATCTCAGTAATAGGTTACTGATAAATATTTACTATTATTATTTTTTCGTTACAATTTCCCACCACATCGGTGCCAGTTTTTCAATAGGCTTATTAAATAAATGTTTATAAATATTTTAGTACAAATTATTGTTTATTTTGTAACCATAATGATAATTATTAAAATTATTTAATCATTTTCTTTCGTAGTCTTTAAATTCAAGATAGTCATTGATACGTTCAAAAGTTAAAACTCTTTTGTAAGTTTTTTGGAATGATATTATAATTATATTATTAGTGTGTAAAGCCATAAGAATAGTAAGGAAGTACTTTATAAAGTGACACTCTGTAGGATACTTAATACTTCTGTTTTACTAGGTATCTAAGATGTGTATACAGTTTTCTGCTTGATTACATATTAAATATCCTTTGACTCCATCGAGAAAATAGCCCTCAATGCCTAATTTTAGAATTTTCCTCTATCTACCTACGCTACTCCTATCTACGCTACCACGCATTTAATTTTTTCGACTTTAGCTCGGTCATCTCTATCTTACTGATTGGCTAAAAATGAAATGCTTGGTATCTTTTAGTTTATCTGTCGCTCGTTTCACCACTGTGATGCCGTCTCTATTTGGTGTCCGAATATACAGAGACCGCGTCACATATATCTGTCAAATAAAATATATCGTCACTACTTTGAAAAATCTCATATCTAAGATCAATATGTCAACAAAATTGAACCTTGACGTAATGTTCATAAAGTTCACTCGGAAAAATTATCTATTTAAAATCTAGGAGTTTTTTTTTAGTAGTGACGATATCAATGAGTGGTGAAACAGTCCCTAATAGTTAATTGAATTGAACTAGTGATTTTATCTATGGGGTGTCACGCTTGTAACTTTTATTATTCTTATGCATTGAAAAGTAAAATAGATCACATTCCGTACTTGGTAGGGATTAACAGTAATATTATTGTCAATTAACCAGGAAAACTTAATGATACTCCGTGTTACAGTTGACATGTAAGGTGCTACTAAACGTAAGCATTTTTGTAATGAAAATGTAATAGTTTTTCGTTGTATTCAAACTGGGGCTTCCGTTGGTGCGACCATCATTTTATCGCTTAGATATCACAAATTAAATGATTTTTTAAATGAATCTTGCAAATCCTACTGTAATAGGTATTTTAAATGCGAAGGTTTGTGTGTGTATCATTTAGGTATTCTTTCAAGCTAAAACGACTAGACAGTTTGGCATGAAGAGCTAAATGTCATTAATAATAGGTACGCTACTTTTAATTTCGAAATTCCCGCAGGATCGGGATGTATTCATGTAAAATCTGGAAATCTGAACTGTCAAATCTAGAGACGTGAAGTTTTGCACGAGCATCTTCACGCACCACGATGTAATTTTTGGAAATTCTGATGAGAATTTATTAAAATCCCGGAATTTCAACTCGATTGTCATACCCCGGTTAAGCGTACTATAATGGATACTTACCACCAATTGGGATGTTCTAATTTTTGACAACGTACAATAAATAAATCGAAAATCATTTGGAGAAATAGGCTTTGTGAAGCGTTTTCAGAAATCAGATTCCAAAAATATGATAAACTGAATTAAAGAAACAAAATTTAAGCAATGACTTTCATTTGACCCCTGCAGTGTCCCGTCACAAAGGCGGTTATAAAGCAGGTCTACACTCTGAAGCCAATTGACAGTTTGAAATGTTGCTGTCCTGTTTATAATAGCAAAGAGTGACAAAGATAGAACTTTAATCACATGATGCGCACCCGGCTTTAATCAGTTGTCAGCGATAAGACAAATCAGTATGGCAACAGATTATGTTATGTACGACCTGAATTTTTCTAGGCAATGGAACGTGGTGTCTCACTGTGACGTCATCCAGCGTATTTCGTAAAAAAATATAAAAAATTAAATACTCATCCAAATTAAAAATCGATGAAAATGGTATCTTAAAATATCATATTCTTTCCAAAAATAAAAGAAAAACTATAGGTCATTTTTTTTTTGGTGCATCCCAATTACATTGCTAAAGGAACACCTCGGGAACCCAGCTTTGAGTGTTAAATATTTAAACAGTTATTTTATGTTAGCGCCATCTAACACTCCTCTACTACTAATATCTGTCAATTTTTATAATAAGTCAAATTTTAGTTCAAATTGTATTATGTACGACGCGCTTATCTTATGAAAGATTTTGTAAATGAGACATCCATGTAAATTGCATTCATGGGAATTTATTCATGCCAAAGTTTATAAAATATGTTGTTGAAGCTATTTTAGAATTTAATTTTATTTATACATGTGTTTTGTTCCAATACTAATAGAGATAAAGATGGTCCCTAGAAGTGACACCAAAAGTAAAATAATAAGACTGCGTACGCACTGTGCGGCTAACCGTGCGGTCTGAGCGCGCCGTCTTTTTCTTAGGTGATACGAAGAGGGACGGCACGCTAAAACTGCGCGGCTAATCGCATAGTGCGTGCGTCAGTGTTGGTGCTATAATGGGAGCGCCAATGTTCGCATACTCTTCGCAAGTCATACCGTAATTTTTGTCCGAATCATCGTTTGTCATAATTTTTTTCCCATTGAAACCTTAAAATTTTCTGAATTTTTTAAATGGCCATCCTATTGAATACTATAGGTTAGGTTAGGTTTGTTTTATAACAATTCTGAACAATTATTGAATTCAGAGAAAAAAGAGTTATGACAAACGATCATTCTCACAAACATTACATTCGGACTTTCGATAAGTATACGAACCGATACCTTGATCAAAATTACAGTTTTCCAATTATTGACAAATTCTTTTGATCTTTAAACTACTTATTAATTTAGTTTGACCTTGGTTTTAGGGACACATTGTATTTACTGTAGCCGAAATGGGCATCGATGTCGCCATTATCGCCATCATATTCAATGGGTATAATTTGTTCAGCAATATTATTTAAGACGATACATGAAATTATTTCCATGGTTGTTGATTTTCAAAAGCAATAGCGTTCCATCAGCTTTTAGAGTTAGGTACAAAGTTATGGAATAGAATTTTATATGTGGTGTTTTGTAAGAAATCATTTTATTGTATATATTTTCCACGTATATTAGAAGTACAAGGAATAAATTAACATAATTGATAACATGCAGTTTTATTATATTATTCTAAAACCAATCGCCTGTGCTGTGTTCCTATCATATATCCCGTTTTGGCTTCAGAGACCACGTCCGTATTGTCTTACGCGCATACAATCACAATGACATTCATCATCCATGTGTACCGCTATATTATATCATACTAGCTGTTGCCCGCGACTCCGTTCGCGTAGAAGTATGAAAAATAGTTACGTCCTATTCTCAGACCCAGCGAATCTACACAAAAAAAATTTCATAAAAATCGGTCAAGCCGTTTCCGAGGAGTTTGGTAACAAAGATTGTGACACGAGAGTTTTATATATTAGATATAAAGATCGAGGTATGCCCGTTTCGAGCCAATCCTTGGTTCCTTTTCAAGGTGAGCTCGAACGGAAAGCCACCGTGAACTGCTCGCCGATTGGCCGTGTAGGTATCTAATTTATTAATTATGTCTGTGCATCACGGTAGTTTTAATTCAAATTTTCTAGTCTATGTTATGTAGCAAGTAATATAATAAGTAGGTATTAATAAGCTAACCTGGAGCATACTCGACTACGATTGCAAGCTGGCGCAAACTACACTCCTGCTCAGACACTAGCACTAGTTGTTTAATGGTAAGTATTACAAAAATATGAACTTACCCCTCGTATGTCCTTACATAGATACTTCCTTACATCTTTTTATATATTTTTTTTAGTTCCAACATACGAGGGGCCAATAATGCAAATATGGACAATAAAAATAAAGACTATCATGTTTTTGTTTGTGAAATGATGGTAGTTTTTAATAATGTGAAAAGTTTTTCGCCTGACATGTATGTAGTGAACAAAGAGTATAAGTACCTATGTAGGAGAAGAAGAAAAAGATACCTAATCTGTATCTTCTTTACGCACTGCCATCTATTAACACAGCGCAGAACCACCAGGCTAGTAAATTATTAAGAAATTAAATTATTAATTATTGAGAATTTGTTTTACATTATTTTAAGTAAATGTGCGTCCCAATCCGACAGATTATCAATTTGTAGTATTTCTGTGCAAACTATCGAATCGTCTACATAGTCATGTCATGAGTCATCGAAAGAGAAAAAATAATAGCGTGTATCCGAACGCAATTTAGTCCTTCAAGTTGGCAGCGCCTGTCAGTAGTGCATTGAACTGTCAAGACGTTATACTTTTGGGAGAATGTAGGAACTTTTTTTGATTTTAACATTTTATATCGTTGTTTTCCGTGATTATTTACTTTGTTTATGAGGACAAAACAGTCAGCCGTCTAACTGTCACATGATGGCAGCCACGGCGCAAAGCGAAATGTCGGTGGTGGAGCTGAAGGGTGAGATCGAGAGGCTCGGCCGCGAGCTGGATCAAGCGAGCAGCGAGAAGATCCAGTCGGCGCAGTTGGGGCTGGTGCTGCTGGAAGAGAAGTCCGCGCTGCAGCAGCGCTGCGACGAGCTCGAGGCACTCTTCGAAAACACCCGGCACGAGCTCGAGATCACACAAGAGGTTAGTGGCCTACATTCTGTCGCATCGTTTTCACTTTCCATGCATTTAAATCCGCACATTAAGCGTGCAGAAACGTTAACTCCCAAGCATATTTTATAATTTCGCATTCGGAAGTTATACTACTTTCAAAAATCACAAGTGGAAACTCATTTGTTGCTGGGGTAACCTACTTGATGATTGCTTCAATATTGTGATCCTAAATAACTCTCCTCACTGTATACTCGCTAATCAAATATAATAACCTCTTATTACTTTTTTTACATAATTATTTTGAAAGTGAACCAAGCCTTACTGAAGTATCTATTGCCAATAAAAGTGCTATCAAAAATTTACTCATGCATTTATATGTTCTTATTTTACAAATGAATACATCATTCAGCATAAGCAAAATTATCATTTAGCACATAAATAGGCTAGTTATTTTTATTAAAGAGTATAAAAGCAGTACATATAAATTTAAATGGTAGAACAAAATGGGGAAACAGTAACACATGTTTACTTTTACAGCATGTATTGCCGTTCATTAGAAACTTGGCAGAGTACACTCTTGTTTTTGTTGATGCTATTTTAAAAATGTATTCTAGAAAGCAGCTCTAAAAATTCTGGTGATATGAAGAGATTCATTGTTATAGAATGTTCAACTTCAACTTTTTTGCTTAATGGCAACTGGTCGCTTTAGGTTAGCAACCATTACTGCCACAACAACACGTTACAAGTAATAGGCAGTAAGTTGACTCAGCTGTATTCTTGAAATTTATAGCTATGGCTGGGCGGAGCGCTAGGGTTGGCGTCTATGAAAAGTCAAACAGACATGTGTAGATTTTTATTGTCTGTGTATAGTTTTAGGTGTAAGAATAAAAAATAATGTTAATTTAATGATTAATTTAATAATAATACCTTTTATTTTCCAAATACTTACAGGAGTTTCTCTACTTATTTTCCTTTATAATTATAATTAGCAATTTAATGATTACTTATTTATTAATTAAATTATAAGTTGGTACTTAATAGAAAAAAAAAATGCGTCTATTGCGGCAAGTTCGAAACGACTTGTTGTTGAATTTTATCACATAAAAAAATCTAATTCTTCGAAGAGTTAGTACCGAGCGCTTTGGCCACGTTACGGAATCGAAACGGGTGCGAATAACGCAGGCGGCGCGGCACAGCACTCGACCAGCGACCGGACTGCGCGGCGCGGGGCGTGGCACTGCGTAGTTTTGTTTTTATTTTTTTATTTTTATTCGACTGGATGGCAAACGAGCAAGTGGGTTGTCTTGCGAAGATTGGTTAGCGGCCGTATAAATGACGCTTGGCTGTGTGCGTGCGTCGATTCGGGCGCTAGTATGAAGTCGAACTACTGCCTATTACTTGCATTGTGAGCACGGCTTCTTTCTTCAGAGTAAGTTCTTCTATTAGGCAGCATACTGTTTTAACTCCCATATCCAGGTTATATCCAATTTCCACAATGAATTTTGTATTTATTCCCATTTATTTTATAAATTATAGTTTACTTAATATTAATTTTTAAATGTTCTCCACAGGCTTTGATGAAACTAGACTCTACTCAAAAGGTGACGACGCAGAGTGGCATCGAACAGGAAAATGCACTCCTCAACGAGTCTGCGGCAATGGAGAGCTCCCTCACGTTGCAGATCATGGAGCTGGAAGGTGAAACCAAACAGGTAAGACGTCGCATCTACTACATACGTCATCATCATTATCATCAGCCAGAAGACCTCCACTGCTGAACAAAGGTCTCTCTTAGAACACCACAATAAACGAGAACACACAAACACGCCTATAGATATGCAACAGGAAACTGATAAAGATTGAAACTCTAGTACCCAGCTGATGAGTTAAGGAAAATCGTAAAGGATAGTAGTATAAACTCCACTGCCAATATGTATTGCATAGAGGTTTCCTTTACGATTGTTTATGTATTACGAAAATCCTTTGAAATAGGGCGTCTAGAACCAGCTGGCGTTAGTTCTTACAAATTTGGATTTTTTTTCAAGGGTTCCATATGCTTATCGTTACGCTGTCCAGCTGTCTGTCATAGGGTTCTATCGCAAGAACCGTAATAAAAATAAAAATAGTTTATTGAAAACTGTAATAGACAGCTGAACCAAACCAAATAGTACAAACCTTAAACTCAGAATGAAAATAGACCTAGTCACAGTCAGTTTAATGTTTAGAAATGTACGAAACTGTACTGGATTTTTGCAAGTAAAGAAACCTAACAACTTAAAATTTTAATTTTTGACAAAATCTCTAATAGTTCTTCTTGTCTTAATTACAATTTTAATTAATTTCCAATCATTTTTATCACATTTAAAACAATATCTCTTATTTAACTAATGTATAGTTATGAAACATTTAAGATCCACGATGAAAATTCAGCAACGAGCAATGAATACGCGAGCATGTTTCGCCCGTTCTCTTTAGTATGCAAAGAGCTGTGATAATTAATTCGTGGGCAGGGCCTCCCCTACACTAAAGTAGATTCTCATTAATGCAGCTACAGCCAAGCTGAGATTTCGCATTAAGCTTACACGCACAAGGTTATGCTATGTACAAAATAGCGTCGCCAAAATCATTAGTTCATAACCATATACACTGTGTTATTTTTGATTTCCGTTAACTTTAAGAGAACACTCATTCAACATATCAAAGAAGTTAGTGACCTAACTCTTATTGTTCAAATAGTGTAAAACAGCGTTTCCACTTTCCATCAATAATGTGCGAGAATGTGTTGCGAGGAATGTGTTTCATGAACCAATAGAAACGCTTCAGTTACGATTTTGTATTTTTTATTCTAACTAAAAGTTTGTTACTTTTACGGTCATCCCGTGAAAACCATATCGAAAATACAAACTGAAACCATGGATGCACAGAAAAACCAGAAAAAGAGACCAGCGTCATTTACCTTGCCTCGCTCCGCTCAGCTGTTTCCACCAGAGATGTGCTGTGCGAGGCGAGTTAAATGAAGCGTTTCTATTGGTTAATGAAAAACACATTCCTCGCAACACATCCTCGCACATTATTGGTGGAAACGCTCCTTGAACATTTTTAATTTATAACGTATTGTTAATGTTGTGTTAATGCTTTTTAAATTCACACATATTTAGCAAAAGATGGTTAAAAAAGTTAGTTTATATGATGTCTCCCTATGCGTTACGCCAATGTCACTCGTCAAGTTTGTTTTTGACAATGACTGTGAAGCTATTACGTAACTGTTCAAAAACATTTTCTATTTTATTTATTTGGCCATAAAGTTAACTACCAGGTAGTTTCTATCAATTAACTGAGCCGTCTGCCAAAGTTAACGGAAATCATGAAAAACACGGTGTAGTGTCTCATTTAGATCTTCTCTGCATTGGTAGCTCATATCGCACATATTGCAAGCATAAACTATCGTTTCCGAACATGCTAACCGGTTAGATCACGATATTTTTTAGGTTCGCAGCAAAAGCTAGCGTACATTAACAAATTTCGGCATTTGATCTATGTACTGTCAATATCTTAAATGTCAATGCTATTAAAGCTTGCAAGTTAATCCTTTAAGCCCTCTGTAACAACGTTGTCACCAAATTGAGGAAGCAAGTCATGCTCGAGTTAATTGAGTGTTCCTACTTATGTACATTTGTGAACAATTTAAGCTGATTAGTCACGCGTCACCCTACCAAGATCACTTAGTTGAGACTGTTGCTTTAGAATATGAAAGCTCTTTGGAGTATTCAAGTAAAGTGTGTATAACTTCAAATTATTGTAGTCTCTAAATGATATAACTGCAACTTTATTTTAACTTTATGCAAAGTCATTCATAAACTTAAAAACGTGGTTTTTTAGATTTTGGTCTTACATATTTAATTTTTCCTCCTTTCTGTATACCAAGTATTTACTTACATCGATTTTCATGCCTGTGTGTACCGTTGGTCCATGGTATTGTTGAGCAATCGCGTATCCCTAGTTCTGATTTATATTTAGAAGCCGATTTGATTTCATGTGCGATGTGTGGTTAGATCAAACTCTTCAATCTCATCCCAGCTGCTAAGTTCCATCTCCGTAGCACTCGGCATAAGGGTGGTTTTCACCCGCACCATCTCGATGATTGGTGCTCTTCCACTGTGCGGTTTAAACGTTCCTTTCTACCTCGCACGTGTAAAATATAGAATGGATTCGCTGCTGGGGTTTTCCATCTAGCTATGATTTGGGTACCTTCAAAAGGCGAGTGTATCGCCTATTGCAAGGCCGGCAACAAACCCGCAGTCCTAATAATCCTGTAGGTGTCCATAGGCGGTGGTGACCCCCATGCTCGTTTGCCAGCTGTCCGATAAAAAAAATCCGATAATTTACCTTTTCAGATTTAATTAAACTATCTCGTTTAGTACTATTCTAAGATGCAGCTACATTGAGCTGAAGCGAAACGTCGTTTCACATTAGGTTCTATAAGGAGCCAGTCAATATTAAGTCATCCACTTAAAAACGCCGCAGCAAGTTGTCCAGATCTCTCGTCATTACCTCGTTATCCAGACAGGTCTGACGGACAGTGCCTACGCGCGGTTTAATGAAATGGGAGCAATTGATGCCGATGATTCACGATGATAGGACCCTCGGCCGGCGCTCGCGCACCGCCAGTGCGCGGCCCGCCTCCCTCCGTCACACTTTAACCTCTTTTTCCTGAATAAAGAGCTCGTTTTACACATGAAGAATATATTCCCTTGTTTATTTTAACCGCGTGATTAATCACAGAGTTAATCAGTGTTCTTTAAAGCGCGTGTGAAGCAAATACAGCGCTATCGGCCGTGATGTAATGCCGCGAATGGCGTAAGCGCTAGGCGGGAATCCATAACACTGATCCAGAAATACATTTTTATTTGGCTGTCCTTGATTCACGAGTTACTCAATGGTCCAGCTCTCAAGCAATGCACGGTTGTGCACTGGTGGATTCTGAATAATGTGCGTGCGGTGTCGGTGTGCCAAACGTGTTGGGGTTGTGTTTTAAGTTTGTGTACCGGAAGAATGCGCGGTTGATTTTTGTGTGAAAATGGGCGACAACGGTGAGGTACGGCTCATTTTTTTTATGCTTTTCTGAAATTATCTCTACCAGATTTTAAGACAAGGAAAACTTTTGGTATTTTTCCGAGAACTTAGTATCTTATGTGTTCCCTAATGCTAAAGTACTTTTCAGTATTTGGAAAAGAAACTAAGAAATACCGAGATTTGTGCATGTGCTTTAGCAGACTTATTAAATTTTTAATCGTCATTATTCTCAAAACCAACATAATTAATTCATTCCGCAAATATATGTTTTCTGGTCCAGTTTGATTTTTCATATGCGAAGCTCTAATATATCTGTACTTTCTGTATTGTCAATAAAAACAAACACGAATAAAAGCGTTGTTTTGATAGGAACAACAAGAAATTCATGTAAATTAGTGTCTTACGAGTAGCTATCGTGAAAGACGTCTGTAACTTTGTCTGAAACACTGCCAACTGTTGCCCCTAAATAATAGCTTTTTACGCCTACTGTGTCAAACAGCCATGATACTCCCGTGATGGTAAGCAGTAACCGTGGCAAAGTCCCGCTTTGTATATAATTCGTGGCCGACCGAGATCCTACAGGATGAGATATTCAGAAAGCAACAAAGTTGAACAACTTATTTTAAATACCAACTACAGATCTTAGGTCTATACAAATAAAAAACAACGCTGTGTAAGAAACCTTTATTGGCTCTACTGGGCACCTCATTTTTAAAAGTTACATCCTTCATTACCCTCCTTCCAACAGGGTAACAACTCGAAAATACAAACTGAAACACATAGATGCACAGAAAAATCAGAAAAAGAGACCAGCGCTGGGAATCGAACTCAGGTCCTCAGCATTCCGTGCTGCGTGCTATACCCTACACTACCACTGGACAGGAGTACAGACACAAATTTCTCCTATGCACTACATATCTCAGCTTGTTTGTTTCTTATTTAGTCACTTAAGCAGCGACACTAGCAAAAGTAACAAGATTTGGAGTCGAAATAAAAAATACAAAAAGACTCCAAAAACCAATCTTAGGGTAACAACTCTCTGTTGAGGTGTAAGGCTCGAATTATTTCTTCCACTGACTACTCCTTGGCAGTCTGGATCAACTTTCCCCTCATTATCCCCAACGCAGCACTTCTTGCTTTAAAAAACGACGCCAAGTTAGTTTAGGACGACCTTATTTCCGCTTACCAGGCGACTCGCCCTACCTCAATGCCATTCTAAAAGAACACAGTCTGTACAAACTTCTCTCATAAAATACTGCTTTACTCAGTATTTCTTTTGTACATTTAGCGCACATTTTTGTTCAAGTTTGCAAGGAGGCGCGTGTTAAAGTTGTGTCGTATTTCACACGGTGTTTACTCGCATAATGGATCATTGTTGACATGTTCCGCGGCTGGCGGGCTGCCAGGCCGTTTAGGGCTGAACTTTGTTTGTAGGTTTACATACGGGACCTATAAACGCCCTTTGCCTTGTGAGGTTGCTGCGGTGTCGACAACTTTACGTTAGGATTTGTTAGATTCATTTTTGTGTGACGAGTGCATTCGCCCGTTAGTGGAATGTTGAAAAATTCCGTGTTAGGTTCAGATTGGCATGGAATACGATGACATTGCAATAATTTTGTAGCGTCTATATGTAAGTAATGCAGCCCGTTGAAATGGTTTGAATGACAATGCTTTTTGTAAATAAGGTTTATGCCAGACATGTCAGCCTTGCAAGCTCGATTGTAAAGTAGAATTAGATAGCTGCCAAGCCCAAATCATAATCATTTATCTTCATAGATACAAAAAAATACAAGTTACAAAATACAAAATACAATGGTTAGTTAAGTAATACAAGTTTATGTTCGTATTCGTACGCGTATTTAGGTAAGTAGTCTTCAAAATTTGTAATTCGAATTTCTCCCACGTTAAGTAATTGGATCGTCTTTTAGTACTCATATATGCAGAAAGAATGATAATGCAAACAGTTACCTAAAAAGCTGTATTAAAAATGTTTTTTTTTTTTTATCAAAAACTTATTCAAATGTATTGAGCAGCCGGTGGTTGATGGTGGGGCCTGTTCTGAGCCAGACTTGGTTCGATTTACCAGTGAACATGTCAAATGAGTAATTAGTAAAATGACAAGAGGAAAATCACCGGGCCATGACGGGCTCAGTGTAGAACATTTGCAATGTGCTGGAAAGCAACTATATGAAGTTCTAGCTAAATTTTACTCGTTGTGCATAATGAATCAAATCAACATAATTTACTATTTTACCAAATTGCAAACTTCTAAGCCAAACCAATGATGACAAAATGGGCTGTCTATTTTGGCTTTGTTTCCGCTACAGCGACATCCGCACATGTTTCGCAGGAAAGGGTACCAATAAAGAAGCTTAACGAGATGACGCTCGTTTCATTTAAGACTGTCACTCGTTATTGCTCATTAATTTTTATACTACCCATAAATTATTTTGGTAAATGACCTTTCGTGGTCACTTACATCACTATTATTATCCTTTTGGAAAAGATAGCCAGATTAAAGGGAGAGAGCAATACCTCCTTCGGGCAGTCAGGTAAAATGCGTATCTTAGACGAAATGAAAAGTAGAGACTGAGTTACGCGAACGCCAAAGTGAGGCTGGTAAAACTACGCCTCGCCATTTGCATACAGTTGCACGCACACAAGTGCAGCTGAACCTCACCCAGCATACTATTTGATCTACGCGCGCATGTATGGCAAGCCATAGTTCTACAGTTTTACTCGAGTTTAGGTACTTTGTTGTTCGCAGAATTTTGTCTATTAGATACTTTGGTCTGAAGACCAAATTAATTATTAAATACCAAATGTTGCGCGACAACATCCGCGTAGAATTCGTTTAATGCTATCCCGCGCGGGAACTGCGTAATTTTCAATTGGTTCAGCGGTTTAAGGGTAAAGAGGTAACAGACAGACATACAGATGTTGACCGCCATAGTATATAGGTATGTCTGAAACCGCAAAGCTTTCTAAGTTGTTTTTCTCGTATTGAATATCTGTCTTCTGTTTTTGTTATGTTTAGTATTCATGAAAATATTAATAAGCCTTTAAATGTCCTTCATTGTCTTTGTAATCAGTAAAAGTCTAGTTTTTAGAAAAATACAGTCATGATTGTTATCAAGTTGGTAAATGAATATATCACGGCAAACCTTGGAGTGCAATAACGTGCAGCGAGCATGCGGTAGGTCATTTCTGTTATCACCGCGTATGACTAACACCGTTAGATACGCGCGTGGATACGAAGGCCTTGAGATTTTTAAACTATTATTAATTATAGATAACTAGGGTTGCCATAACTTCTAGGAACCAATATGGGACGATTTCACTTTCGAAGCCCAAAACTCGTAAATAACAAAGCAACGCTGATAGATAGAGACGCGGCTTTCCAACTATACCTACCATAAGTAGCGAGAGACAGACAATGTGTTTCCTAATACTAATAGATACCCTCTGATCTCAACCATAGTTGCTATCAAAAATATGAGATAAATAATAAATACAATTTTTTTAATTAATCAGTATTTTGTATTACAAATTTAATTCACAATTAAACATCTTTAAACTTCAAATTACTACTTAGTAAGTAAGGCCGCGCGCCCGCTCCATTTTGTCGCAAATACGGGACATCTAGTAATACGGGACGGGATGATCAATTACGGTGACAGTGCCGTATATACGGGATGGATGGCAACCCTATAGATAACGTAAGTATATTATTAACATTCTGTCAACTCGTAAGTTTTTGAATGTTTTTTTTTCAGGTGAATTAATATCTGTCACAGCAGAGCGTGCAAAAATATCTTATACGTCCTACCGGCCCTAGAATCAGATCTTGGTTCTGGTCACTGTACGCAATTTTTTCGTTTTAACGTTTAGAAGGGACGTGTGTTCATGCCATCCCGTTTGTTAAGCATCTAGGTAGGCTATCCCTCGATTCTCCGCTTTGGTCTCTCTCTTCCATAGACAAGAATAGAGCAAAAGATCAAAGGTCTTTGCCCGGCGATAGGACAAAACATAGGCTAATTAAAAAAAGCCTACATAGTCCAGGCTGCGGACCATCATTTTGGTTAGAGCGAAATAAAGTCAACAGTAAAATGTACAAATTAATTAATTTGGTACTAAAAGCGCCACATTAACGTAACTGATTTTTTGTCACTTGATAGCTTGAAATTGAATACCTGCCGGTAAAAAAATGAACATTCTAAAGAAAAGCCTAATGGCACGTCCACACGTTTGGTAAGTGCCGGTAAATGTAAGGAACGCAGTCATATGAATAACAAAATAAGATAGAAATAGCCTTTGCTTACTCTAACATGATAATGACTGCGTCGTGTGTTTTCCGGCGCTTGCCAAACGTAAAACCCAGCATAGTAAGGATAAGTATGTCGGAAAAAGGTTTTCGAACGTAACAAAAAAACTGCGGGTAGACCCTGCATTTTCCGTTCTGGTGTGTATCGCGTCAAATATAACTTTTCAGTTATAGTTCCAATGAATTGAAGCTGCGTCGTCAACAATGAATCCTGAGACCAAGCGAAAATTTGTAAGTTGGAATTTTTGAACTCGTATCCGCGTCAAAAGCAAAAGCTATGCTTCCGATGTGCTTTAATATATGGTACGAAAAGCTGCAATACCATCCCGTGTTTTTAATTTCTGGCGTCCTCAATAATGCCATATTTCGCATTGTTCAAACAGTGGGCTTCATAAAGCTAATTTTACGGGCGGACACACCTCGGCCCGCTAATTCCACGGATTGGGAGGGTCACGCCCTTGCCGCGGCATGACTTAGTAACAATACGTTGGGGTGAAATAACTTCAATTATTACATACAGTCTAGACGTCGCCTACGCGTTACCTATTTAAGAGGTAATTCGGCGTGGCGTGGGTCACTACCGGTACTTAATTTGCCGACCTTCGTGCATTCTGTACAGTAACCGACATTAGTATCTGCCACGGCGGAGCGTGCAGAACTACTCAGCGGGACAAAATTTGGTCCACTTTTCATACAAAAAGACCAATATATAAATACTAATATTATAAATGTGAAAGTGTGTGTGTTTGTATGTTTGTCCGTCTTTCACGTCGAAACGGAGCGATGGATTGACGTGATTTTTGGCATAGAGATAGTTTATGGGTCAGAGAGTGACATAGGCTACTTTTTATCCCGGAAAATGCACAGTTCCCGAGGGAACAGCACGCGATAACCGAATTCCACGCGGACGAAGCCGCGGGCAAAAGCTAGATACAGCATACATTTGAGGGCCAGATTTTTTGCCGCTCAGTATATCTAACACGTTCTACCGGCCCTAGAAATAGAGTCGTATCAGATAATTGTGCACTCTTTGTTGTGTCAGATATTAGTGCTGGTGACTGTACATACACAGCAGCGTGCTATAATTTGAAGTCCAGGCTATTGTTGAATGGATGACGAGCGTATTCTGTGAGCTTAGGGAATGAATACAGGAGACAGAACCAAATGATCTTTTTTAGGCTTTTCTGTATTTAACTTAGGAAACATTTTATGTAGGTACACTGTGTATCTTACCGTTTATTTCACCTTCAAACCATACGGGAACTTTAGAAATATAATTAAAAAATAAACGCCCGAAACCAAATGAGCTTCGATCCCAGGATCATCAGGATATAGGTTCCATCGATGGATCATAAAATCATAAATTTGTCTACACGCGTTTTGTTGTCTCACGCAAGTCATTGTATTTTCACAAATATATAACACATTTTATTTCCCTGATCGTATTTATTACTACTAAAAAAAAAACAAGTAATCTTCACGTTTGGTTTATTGGTTACTCTCAATCAGCTAGGATCCTTTAGTTTACCACTGCCATACTAGACGCGTAATCTAATTTATTCCATCGCGTGTAAATTTGTCTGGTGTACATCACGAGGCGTGCTGATTAGTGGACAATGACCTATTAGCGGAGACTTCATTTGAGCCACGGAAGTCTAGAATGTTTTAACCTGATTTTTATTATAAGTATTTTTACTTCACGGCTTAAACATTCAGCAACTTTGAATGTTCTAAGTGTAACGACTCTAGGTTATGAATATGTATATTAGAAGAACTTAGAAGAAATCGAGTTATTTAATTTGTATAAATAAGTTTTTGTTAAAAACGTAATTTATTTACATTACTTTTTGTTGACTGTACCTACTTGCATTGTCATGTAAACTATTTACATAGCTATTCATACCAAATTTCAAGTCAATCCGATTTGTAGCAAGTAAAATAAAAAAATATAAAAAAAAATCTAGTTCGTTAGATCCGTGGTTATATCGATAGGTAGGTACGAATAGAAACGTTTTATTTTGCTAATAGCCGCCACAGGTTTCTCTACAAGTTAAAGGTAATCGTTAAAAAAATAATTTCAATAATAATGAACTTTTTACTATTTGTTTAAATTAAATGTCGACCTTAGCATCAGAGTTCAATCTATGATGTTGCTGTTTATTTAGACAAGTGGTTTCCACTTCCCTTTGACGTCAGGCGAATCTATACCTAAGTCTTTTCCGTGTTTTCGCCGTATTTTCATTGAACTATACCTACAGAATGTTAGCTTTCTTTGTTTGTATTATGTTCGTCAAATTCTTCAAAAAACAAGAAACCTAAACAAGTTATTTTTTATAACAACCACATCATTAGTTTAAAACGTCAGCCAATTTGGAAGTAGTTAAAGAAACTCTTGCTTAGCCATTGCTTACGTCGATATTGATAACTAAATAACCTAACCATAAAAAAATTAATTTTAATACAAGCTTTTTTTTGCTGACTGTACTTTTTGTTGACTGTACTTGCATTGTCACCCAAACTATATTGTATACCCAATTTCAAGTCTATGCTATTAGCCGTTGAAGAGTTCCGTTCTGCGGAGACGATCCTGGCTGGACTACCAGGATGTCACTACTAGGTTATTGTATTGTCACGCGATTTACATAAGTATTCCAAATTTCAAGTCAATCTGACTACTGAAAGTTGGTCAAATTTGACTTGCAAGATTTGATTACAGACAAACAGACAACCGGACAGGTAAAACTAAATAAAAGCTTGTAAAATTTGGCGCGACTTTTTCATATCGATAAACGTCATGTCGAATGATAGGGTATTGTTCTTCTGAGAATATACTTTCAGCAATCAAATTGAAACCGGAGAAACAAATATGACTAAGTCATCAAATAATCCGGAAGCTATGAAAAGTAAAAAGAAAAATCTGTGTTCGTTATTGACTAGTATTCCTGTCTCTTGTCCTCAGCTCCGACACGAACTGGACCGCGTGGTGAACGAGCGAGACCGCCTGCTGACAGAGAGCTCCGAGCTCGGCGTGGACAAGGCCTCGCGCGAGGCCGACCGCGTGGCTCTGCGCGCCGAGCTGCGGGAGGCGCGCCAGCGGGAACAGAGGCTGCTCTTGGACATAGGGGACCTGGAAGACGAGAATATATCGTTACAGAAGCAAGTCTCCGCTCTCCGGTCGTCGCAGGTAACAGATAGACAGTAGGTACTGTAAGGCGCTGGACCCAACGCCGGCGAGTAGCGAGAAGAGAGTATTTTTAGTATGAAAAATTTGTCGCTCGGCGACAAAAGCGATAATATTTTCATACTAGTAAACTCTTCTCGCTACTCAACGGCGGTAAGATTAGTGTCTAATATCCTAAACATTTCTAAAGAAGGCGACTACTGAATTGATACGCTGAGCTGCCGGGACACACGCTAGCGAAAAAGGAGGCTTGTTATCAATCGCATAGTTTGAAAATTTCTTTCGGAAGTGGTGAAAGTTTGTGTTTGTTTAAAGTAGTCATAGAAAATTACTGCTCTAATTAATCTTGTCAGCTCACTTTTGTCTACTCAATATGTGTAGGACAATCAGAGGACGAGAATTATATCTCTGTAAAAGCATGTGTCTGCACTACGATTTTTAAAGATAATGCAGTTGCAGAAAGAAGTATGTATCTTTTAGAAATCTAAGCATACGTTGCGTAGCTAGTAGCAGGAGGCGAGCTAGCTGTAATAGAGAGCGGTTATGAGAGACCTGTAAGATGAGAAGCAATTAAGTCCGTCCATTTCGTAGCTCGATGGACGAAAAAGTCAATTAGAAGCGTTCGTTTTTCTGTACAGTCAGTAGCAGAAGTGGATAAGCGGTCATCTACACGCGACTCTGCTGCCAAAATAAGAGAGTACCTATTTAGATCATTTTGAACACTACAACCGCTCATTTACATTTGCTAATGACAGAACCTGGTGGCGTGTCCAAAGTGTCACTCAATACACAAGCCATCTCGCCGTTCCAGGTGGAGTTCGAAGGGCTCAAGCATGAAGTGCGTCAGCTGCGCGAAGAGGCGGAGAACCTCCGCGCGGCGGCCGACGAGACCGCGGCGCTGCGCCGCATCGCCGAGCGGCAGCTGGGGGAGGCCCTGGAGGCGCTGCAGGCCGAGCGCGAGGCCAAGTTCGCCGCCAAGAAGGAACTGGATGCACACCTCAGCCGCGAGGCTGCTTACAACATCACTAACCTCGCCTACTCCATACGCGGTGAGTGCTCTAGCAGTTGCACTCCATTTAGTTACTCCTCTAAGGGGCTGTTTCACCATCCACTGATTAGTGTTAAGTGACGGTTAAATCTGATGCCGTCTCCGTCTATTCGAACAAAACAAATAGAGACGGCATCACATTTAACCGTCACTTAACACTAATCAATGGATGGTGAAACAGCCCCTAAGTCATCATCATCCCAGCGTATATACGTCCCACTGCTGGGCCAGGCCTTCTCTCAGAATGAGAGGGTTTGGGATGCAGTCCAGTGCGAACTGCACATCATTGCATTGCTTCGCAGGTTTGTGCAGTTCCTTGACCGTAAAGCTCGTGGTAAATATCAAATTTAATTTCTCAACTCAGAAGTGCGAGCTCGGATTTGATCCCACGTTCCTCTGCTTGAAAGACTATGGTAAAACCACTATAGGTCACCACAGCTGTTCTCCCCTTAGTACTCCCAACTATTAAAATTAAAACATGTTCATCAAATTTACACTTCAACATTTTTGAGTAGAAACTGCGACTCTGCAAGTTTAGGGTGCCTTCCGGTTGGGTGAAATAAAGGTAGCTAGCAGAAGCTGGTGAGAAGCTGCATATGAAGCTTTTTTCGGGCTACTTAGCATCTAGCCTCGTGCGGCCCAATGTGCAATAGAATGTACACAATAAGTTAAGGGAATTAGGAATCTATGACAATGTAACAAAGTAAAAATTCTTTTGTTTTTCTATTTTTACACCATAGCAATTTGACGGCAGTTTGACTTTATTCTCGAAACAATTAGATTCTAATTGCTTTGTCAATTTTTTCAAAATATTTATATGGTGGGCTTCAGGAGGCTAAAGCTGCAAAAGCCTCCAGCAAATTAACAAATTACCGTTAATATATCGAAGCTGAACTTAGCATTTTGTCTCTTAAAGTCATTGTATACGTTTTCATACGTATCCTAAAATGTGAACTGTTCCTCCAGGAATGCCGGAGGACGGTGGGTCAGACGAGGGCTCCCCCGGCGCGTCCAACTCGGAGCTGGCGGCGGCGATGGGCGACCACCACGCCGACCTGTTCTCGGAGGTGCATCTGCACGAGGTCGCGCGTCTCGAGAAACAACTCGAACAGGCGCATAACGAGAACGTGAGTCTTACTTTTACAACTATTTCGACATGCTTCGATGTTTCGGACACATTACAGTGGTTGCGGGTGGTTCGAAAGACTTGCGCTACTAAGCGAACTTGATACCCTACACTTCGGTCTACTCATGATCACGGCCACTGCAATGTGGCCGAAACATCGCAGTAATTTACTCTTGACCTGATACGACTCGAGCAGAGTTTTTATACAACTGTCAAGTGCCTGATACGAAAACATTCCTGTATTTGTGAGCTTTCTCGTCTAACATGAAAGCAATTTCCTCCGCAGAGTCAGCTGACAGCGTCGGTGCGCGCTGCGCAAGCGACGGCTGAGAGCGAGAGCGCGTGCGCGGCCGTCCTGCGCTGCGGCTTGCAGCGCGCCGCCTCACGCGTCACCGCCCTCGCTGCTCTGCACAGCGACTGCGCGCCCGCGCCGCTGGTAATTAATAATAATAACAAATCTCCCATCTTATTTTTTCTTTTTTTTTGCCGTCTTATTGCACTTCTTGAAAGTCTGCTAAGTTTAAGGTAATTAAATTAATAATAAGGTACTTAACAACCATATATGTAATTAAATTAATAACACTTTATTTAGAAAGAGTATGAAAAAAATATCGTGAGTGATTTACCCTAAAATTTTGCCCAAAAAAAAAACTACATATAACCCTTAGTCGTTTGCAAAGAAATACCGTTAATTTGATGTAAGATTTATTACAAATGGTTACCCATTTTACCCAATTACTAGTATTGACCTACACCTGAATTAAACGTTTACACATTATGTAGGCTTCATACTGTCAGTGATTTAGCCCGGAATTTTTTAGCGAACCCACTTGCGACACAGACTATTAAATAGATGGGTACAAATCTTCTCTAATTCTGATCTTAGGCTACGTACGCACTATGCGACTAACTACTCGGTTTTAGCGCACCGTCTCTTTCTCAAGTGATACTTTGAAGAGGGATGGTTAAAATCACACGGTTAAACGCATAGTGCGTGAGTAGCCCTTAAGCAGTATTTCCACCAATAACGTGCGAAGATGGACCAATAGAAACGCTTCATTTACACATCTCCCGCACGGCACATCTCCGGGGGAAACAGCTGAGCGGAGCGAGGCGAAGTAAACGACGCGTTCCTATTGGTTAATGAAAAACATGCACCTCGTAGGACATCCTGCACATCTCTGGTGGGAATGCTGCTTTAGTCTATGATAATCCGGTGTCGCAGGATGAGAAAGCGGAGGGCGGCGTGCCGTCGCCGCGCG
>NC_133485.1:13307016-13327291 GCF_025370935.1 Choristoneura fumiferana
CTGCGGGCCGCGGCGGGCCGTCGGCGCGCGCCGCCGACACGCTGCTGGACCAGCTGACGCACCTGCGCGCCGCGCTCGACGCAGCGCTCGACTCGCGCAGACACCACCACCGCGCGCCTGGTAACTATGGATAGGGGCGGCGGGCAGCTGGAGGGGCTGCGGGCCGCGGGGGCGTCGCGCGCGCCGCCGACACGCTGCTGGACCAGCTGACGCACCTGCGCGCCGCGCTCGACGCAGCGCTCGACTCGCGCAGACACCACCACCGCGCGCCTGGTAACTATGGATACGGGGGCGGCGGGCCAGCTGGAGGATTGAGACAGAATATACACGCAGCGAAAAAGCTGGTCTGTCGCCTGGTCTCTATTACATAAACTGGACAGGTGACAAGCGACACTTCCTATTCTATCTAAATTTCGTAACTAATACGAAACTGGTTTAACGTGGATCTCTCGTGTTAGGATCTGAAAGATGGCTAAAAACAAATGTTAACATAAACGCAATAGAAGCAATTGAGTTCTGAAAAAACGTGTTGTACAGTTTTAGCAGAATTTGACTGTAATGTTACAGTCGAAGAAATTGATCGCGTACCTTTTCACAATCAATTATGGAATTTCAATAAGACACGCGATTCAGTTTCTTTGAAATATCTGTGAAACTATTAAAAACATTACAGGGTTCTGAGTACCCATACCCTCCTTGTAAACTCCACAATGTGATCAATTGATCATCTGCTAATTTCCACTTTTCGTACTAACATGTATCCGTTCCTCAGGCTCCTTCCAACCCGACTTCCCTTCCTGGAAATTCAAAGGTCCTTACAACAACCCCATAAAGAAAGTGAAAGACCTAAACAACACCAAGTTAAAGATGGCGGACTCCAAGAGAAAACTTAACAACCTAATCGCCAAGCTACAAATCAGAATCGATTACGAATCTGAAAATTACGCGTCGGCGGGACGATCGGTGAAAGAAATTACAGACTATTTCGAGCACATTTCGAAAGGTCACCAACCTGACAAATTGAAAAGTTGCGACTATAATAAAGCTGATGTTTGGAGTTCTAATCGTGGCTTCGAAAAGTTCAATCTTAATAAGTCTACATTACCTAGCTTAGGGAAGCCTACGCTGTCGATACGTAAGAGCTCTCCTAAGAATGCGAATCTTCATTCGGTGTGGACGAACGCCATGTTGCAAGGACAGAGTATGTACTGCAGGAATGCGGTGCGGAGTGAGAACGCTAACGTGTTTAGTAATGTAAGGGACTCGCTGAGAACGAGCTTAGTGACGTGTGTGTTATTGTTGCAGTATATAATGTGATTAGGTCTACCGTGATGCCCACTACAGTAAGAGACCACTTCAATCCCCTTTCAGTTGCTCAGTAGCTAGAATTAGAAGCAGAAGTTTCCATTGTTCCTTATTTTTCCTGGAAAATAGAATAGTAATAGTACACTAAAATCGCTCGGGACTCGTCCGGTTTCTTCGCTTTTCTGAAGATTATATGAAAAGAAAACAGATCTTCTGTTTCGAGTTCCGAACGGCATTAGCAAACTAGTTTAATTATACTTATATCTTTTCTTGCTTATTCTGAAGTTAAAAAGAATCAAGATGTAAAAGGACTGGAAAACTCTTCTCGGAAGCCCGTTTTAATACTGCGATTTTTATTACATGTTTATACCGATTCTCCGAATTATCTAAATAACAGTCTTTCGAGACAGGTTTTCCTATTCATAAATTGAGAAACATCAACGCTAGTAGCGTTTTACTACTCATAAGCCGGAGAATTTGGATGCAGGTTCAAAATTTTCATGTCAGAAATATTTACTTTCTTCTTTTTTTGTGTCTTTTGTACTGTCTAAAAAACTAACTTAAATCTGTTTCTTCTCGCAGGTATGGAATCGGAAGAGCGCGCTGCCGAGTTAGTCGAGCTCCAAGAACAAGTGATCAAACTGAAGTCGCTGCTGTCGACCAAACGCGAACAGATCGCTACGCTACGCACCGTCCTCAAGTCCAACAAAAACACGGCCGAGGTCGCGCTGGCAAACCTCAAGTCCAAATACGAGACGGAGAAGACCATAGTCACCGAGACTATGTTGAAGCTGAGGAACGAGCTGAGATTGTTGAAGGAAGATGCTGCTACGTTCTCAAGTGAGTTTTTCTTCTGTTAAAATATCTTGAGTTTTCTTCGATTTATTTTAAGAAACGTATTTTGTACAGGTTTCCTCACGATGTTTTCCTTCACCGTAAAGCTCGTGATAAATTTTAATTGTAATACCGCTCATGAATTTCGAAAAACTTATGCTAGCTTGAGATGCGATAGGTCAAACGACTAGGCCACCACGGCGTTTTAAGCGTTATATAAGGCTATCTTTTTAATTGTTTTTTGTGACTTGAGTGGCTTTTTTTTACTTTTTTTTTTACAAACGTTAGGCAGGTCACATTGTGACGATTACTGTTAGTCTTTCATAGAATTGCCGTGGGAATTCGGTTCAAATTCAAAAATAGAAACCTTTGTATTGCGTAGGTCTGCGCGCGATGTTCGCGGCGCGCTGCGAGGAGTACGTGACGCAAGTGGACGAGCTGACGCAGGCGCTGGCGGGCGCCGAGGACGAGAAGAAGACGCTCAACCAGCTGCTGCGGCTCGCCGTGCAGCAGAAACTGGCGCTCACGCAGCGCCTCGAGGAGCTCGAGGTACCGCTACCGGTCGCTCATAAGCTGGCTCCACATTTGTATCATTTTGTCGTATCGAATCTCCGTCGCGTTGCACCGCCGCGTATCAAGATCGCTAGTGTGTCATCATGTAAAGGGAGAGTCGCGACATGTTTAACCACGCAGTTCGCTGTAAAGCGAATTATTCGGGCGAACTCGAATAGTGTTTGGGCTCCCGTCGATTTTTTGCCGCATATCACAGCGATCGAAGCACATCGAAGCTTTTATTGCGAGTATATGTGGCCATGTAGTTAGTGTTCGTTGTATCACGAACTTTCTATAGCAACAACGTGACACAAATCCTCATCCGATAATGAAGCCGCAGCATCAGGGGAAGGCCTTGGTCATAGACGGCTTTCGGCTATAAAGGGATGTTTACCATTTCAGGTGGACCGCGAGATGCGCACGCGGCGCGTCCCCAAGGCGGCGGGTCCGACGCGGACGCGGGGGCGGGATTTCTAGCGGGTCGTGCTCGCGCTGAAGGCCGCCGCCGCCGCGTTGCGCGCGCTGCTGCGGCCCCCGCGCCCCGCCCCGCGCCCCGCCCCACGCCCCGACCCGCCACCGCCCCGGAGATACACTGACACCGCCGCACCCTCGCTTGAGATGACCGGCTGTGACACGTATAGAACGATTCGCAACAGCTGGCATGAATGAATTGAACGAAAGTGTTGTCACTTGTCACGGTGCGAGTGTCGTTCTTATACAGGGGCCTTCTAATATTTTGTAAACAAGTACATAATACTTATAACAGGATTAAGAATAATTGAAACAACCTGTATTTTATCATTTCGTGATGCCGACATTGACATTTCATTCATTCGTGCCATCTCTAGTGAATCGACCTATACTACGGAGTGACAGTGTAATGTGTCTACAGTTTGGCCTAGTGTACTGGTAACTGTTGGACCATTATCAGCCGAACTAGTTTGACAGATCGATATGCACAAATGTTGCCACAGCTGTGATGTTCCTGTCAATATTATAGAAAAAATAACACTGGTGGTTTGCAAAATATTGCTGCTGCGCCTTGGTAATTCAATAATGTGTAAAAAGTGAACGAAATAGTTACACGTTCATGTAAGAAATAAAACGTACTATGTACTTTTTTGACGTAAAGTTTATAGTAATTTGGTATTATGCTTTTTAGACTCTTGTTTTGTTTCCATTTTTATTTCTCGAAGACTATATAACATCAATTTACTCTACTACTCTACTTATTTGGCAACGTTTTTATCTGTCAAACTGTTCGACTAATTTTGGCCTTGAGTATAATAGTACGAGAGCCTAGTGTGAATAGCTAAGAGTGTGTAGACTAACTATCGTCGTTATACTGTCAATGGTAGACTGTCTGATGGTGGTGGGGTAAAAGCGAGCGAACATACGAATTTATCGTGCCGCGCAGCGCTCGCGGCAATAGTTGCGGCATGAACTTCTTGGGACACGTGCAGTGAACAGTGATGCCCCTAGCGTCAACTAAATCTACTAAGTATAATGGTCGTCGACGACGACGTAACTTTTTATAAATCGTTCTTAGGAAAGTAAATTATTTATACGTTTTATAATATTAACCGTACCAATAACTTTAGGCGGAGGGGCTTCGTCGATAACCGGTGTCCGTCCCGCGCGGCGCGTCGCGTCCCGGAACCGTCAAACTGTGCAATAGCGCCCGCCGCGGGCACGGGCCGCAAGTTGAACTTACAGTCGACGGGGCCCCTCCATGAATGGTTGATGTTAAATTAAAGTTGACTGATTTTAATGTGTGAAGGGAGGGAGTAGGACTCTGTTGTTGCCGGCTGCGTATTCTTAGTTACCGTAAGCTTCCGTGGGCGCGCCAGCTCGCCGCCGGTGCGGCCCGCCGACCGCTCTGATACCGAATATCCTCCCGCTCGTATTGCAAGCCGTCAAATTAATGTTGATCGAGTATTTTTGTAATAGTATCGGTGTATTTTATTACGCGAATGAATTTATCGCCGTTGTTATGGATTCGTGTATATCCCGTGTGAGCAGATTTTACTATTGTGTCGGAAACAGGAATTATCGATAATGCCGTGCGAAGTTATTTTTTATGACATATTTTTAATATTATCGTACGGTTCTCGTATACTTATTATAGAAACCTCTACTCGATACGAATGTCTGATTACGTCCAAAATTAAATTTCTAAAAATAATCATCGGTGTCCATCCATTGTGTGCGCAAAAAGACTATGTAATCTGTTCTATAGTCGATACGTTTGTTGTGTTGTTGTGGCCCTCTGCCGAATACTTTCGTCCATCTTGTTCTAGTTGTACTCGTAGTGTCCCTATGTTTGGTTGTGGCCGCGCGGCCGGGCGCCGGCGGCGGAGACCGGGCCCGGCTGGCGCGGCGCACTCTGCCGTCCCGTGGCCTCGCCACACGCGTCCATTTCTTGTCCAGCGCCCGATCGACCGAATCGACGCCGCTCTAACGACCTGTCCCTTTTTAACTAAATATTTTTATCTTTAAATACAAATCGGTCTCTAGGTTGCTCAAATCTTGCTCACGAAGGTCGATCGGCGTTCTATTATTAAGACGAAATTTACAAAAAGATTATTGAATTGTTACAGTATTGTTTAGGTTGCCGGCGCGGCGGCAGCGTAGTGCCGTAGTGTGGGGTAGGCTAGTTCGACCGTTCCATGTAGTGGGCACTCGCCCTTCGTAGCTATTTTTACTGGATTAGGTATTATAGAGCTAGTTGATACGTTAACCTTCAAGTATACTTCGTAGGTTATCTAATTAAATGAGATCTCTGTTGAGATGCGTAGTGAATCGGTTTTGCAATATTAACATTATTAGCATAATTTGTTTGCATAGCTCAAAGCGGGCGGCCTTCGCCCGAGGACCATAGCCTTGCATTTATCGTTTTAGACTGTCATAATAACTGGCTTTTTATCGTAGAAGCACTCTTTATGTACTTAAACGATGGACTTACCAATAATAGCGTTAGTATCTATCTTTATTTTTTAAGTATTATTTTTCTTGGTATCTAAGCAGCAGACATCGTATTTGTATTGTTATGTCTAGTCAAGTTTACGGCGGCCGCGCTCGGCTCGCTGTCACGAGGTTGCAAGGGGCTGCTCTAATGTCCAATGCACTAGCACTAGAATTTGATGCTAATCTTCCATTAAGTATTTAATAGAGGATTATCGTGTAACGTAGCTCGCGGCGAGAGCGCGGCCGGCGCCGTCAGTACCCTGGTGGCAGAGCACTATTTATACTATGCTTTTATCATTATAAGCCTTTTTCGTCCACTTACACTTATCTTGAATTGACGTTGTTATGTTTATCAGTATTGTACACAAGTTTTTTGACATCAAGAAATCGTTTACATTAATTTATATCTGATTGTTATATTTTGTTAAGATGATTTGACTATATGGTTGGTGCGGGCCGTTTGTTGTATTGGGCGCGACTTAAACGTTATTCACTCTCTCGTTCGCGAATATAATGTTAGACCGAGATAGATGAGGTGTTGATACTGGCTGGTCGCGCCCGCGGCCTGCGCCGGCGCATATTCTGCGTTGTGAAGATACCGGTCGCCGGTCGCTCGATGTCTGCTGCCACTCGAGGTGGTGGTTTAGAGCGATTAACCAAATAAAAACATTATTTATACAGTTTAACTCTTTAGATTACTTATTTTGCTTAGGCATAGATATTATTTTCTATCATAGAAAAGTATTGAGTTTTTATTATTATAAAGATTTAAAAGTATTTAAAACGCCCGCTAGTTTATTATATTGCATGATTTAGTATTGGACAACTGGTAGCATGGATGTTCCCAATAGGTCAGCGATTAGCTTTTGAACCGCCGAGTCGACGAATATTGCACAGTTTGATGGTTCACCTCGCTGCTTCCTGGTAGTATTAGCAAGATGGCCGTCGATACAGATTGCTTTATTTGTGTAATCGTCTAATCAGTAATCAGTCAGATTACAAGTCTTTGCATAATAGAATCTCAATCAGAATTGTAACTTATGAGCTTTTGATAGTATATGTTCAGCTGTTGGTGCAGCCACCAAGACACTTGACTGACTTTTACAGCTTGTGACGTTGTTATAAGTTTAACAAGAGCTCAGCTAAGTGTGCCGGCGACTGCACTGGTCAGGATCGAGGACAAATAGTTCGCACCAGTCTCGGGAACATATCATGACAGAAGGAATATATTTTCAAACTGTAAGGCACGCCGTGTTGTCGCAATGACTGAAAACAATCATGTATGAGAATAATAAATTATTATATTTAAGTTTTGCCTTTTATTACTTACCACTATGCGTTACAAAACCATTAAGCTGTGATAGCATAATGGCTTGGCCTCTCAAGCAGAGAATCGTAGCTAAATTGGCAGGATCTGAAATAGGGTTATTATAATACTGGAGAATGTGACGTGCTAATGGCGTATGCACGTATTGAATAATTGAAATAACATCCAAAGGTTACAAATCCGACTACACCGCTCCACAAGTTGTACACCGAAATAAAAAAAGGTTATATTCTTATAATTTATGTATTTACAGTATGGTGAGTAACCGAGTAAAAGAACAGGTGTTAATGAATACAAAAAACAATTGCAAGGAACAAGTTTAAATAATATTTACAAGTACATACTAAAGTTAAATAAAAGCAAACGGTGCCTTTGACTAAATTTAGGCGGTTCTAAGTCACGTATAATTACGTTTTAATTCACTTGATTCGATACTTGATTGAATTGTTTTTGAATAGGAAATAAATACTGCCCATGGTAAAATAATAGAGAACCTGTCAAGAAATGCTCATATTGAGGTACTTGGTGCATAATAAAGACAAAACAAGAAAATCGCCAGATTGTCGAAAAAAGTTTGACAAAACATTTTTAGCATTTATATCGTTACATAAAATTTTGCAGGTGCTAAATTAACCATTTTGCGGGAAAAATTGAATTTAGATTTTGTTGTTAAATCTTGTTTAAGCTTGACAATTCCATACATTCTGACACCACTAGCTCAACTTAACAATAAATCGAGATTTTTTCCAGCAAAGTGGTCATAAGCGTGAAATTGAAATACCACTGTATCCTCGGAAGGCCCAACGTCATAAATTTTTGACATAGGTCAAAGCTAATGTCATCTTCACTATTTGACATTAAGGGGCTGTTTCACCATCCATTGATTAGTGTTAACTGACGGCAAAATCTACTAGACACTGGCAAAATTGTCCTCCAATGGACAGAGCCTATAGCCAAAACTATTGTAACCTCGTTCATACATCGAAAACTACATAATATGACTCTTACTCACTAAAGTACCATAGGGCTGCTTCACCACTCATTGAAACAAACAGAGACGGCATCACAGATACCTATCACGTAAAATTTATCAATGAGTGGTGAAACAGGCACATTAGTATGAAATGGATAACTGTTAGTCTGCGATAAACCCAATAATATCGGGTATGCAAAGTTATAAACAGTTTCGGTAACTCCTTGTTATGATTCTCTTATTCGAATATTTTGTAGTTCTTGTCTAATGGAATAAGAGCTACTAAACTCATCATAATTCATAAAAAATAGTAACAAACAATTTCATAGACAGGCCTAAGGTTAATAAGTCTATGCGCATTTTAAACTTTTTTTCTCGCTCCAGGGTGTTAGCTAGAAGGAATGCAGTCAGCGACAAAGGGATTTGCCGTCTCCGGAGCTAATCGCCCTGCCTGACAGCTTAAGCGTAAACCGCACACAGGACGGCAGTCGGGTCGGGTCGAGAGTACGGCGGGCTTTTATTAACGTGCCTGTGTATAATACATATAAACAACATCACACAGACGGCTAGTGCGGGGCGGAACGTGCGCGGGAATCGTGGTGTGATGTCGTCCATACATGGCCACATAAATAGCGCCGCATTCCCGTCTCGACCCGCTGCCGTCCTGTGTAGTTTACGCTTTAGTCGGCCTCTTCACGAACAAACTTCATTCTTACATTCATAAATATAAGTTTTCTTCTTGTAGCTAAATCCTTAACTATTATCCGAACCAAATTCAACCATTTACGAACAGCTTTTACGTAATATAACAATTATATAAATCATAACATTAGTCATTTCAAGTATAAATTTTAAATTCATTTAAATGTTACAGAAAAAAAAAAGAATTAGATTTTTATTTGGTTCTAACCTAGGTACATTATTTTTAATTTGGCATATTTTTATCAAAAAAAAATGGCTGTGAAATAAATTGTTACGTTTATTATAACAAGAATAAATAAGATTACCTATGCTAATTTATAACATCCCTATTTTATTAGTTTTTAAAACGTTAACAAACAATACAAATTCATGTCTAAAAGATGAATTTCAAAATTGCTGCCGTTAAATATTTTACACATTTTAAATATGCTCTTAAAATCTAAATAACAATCTTAACTGCTTATTCTCAAAAACTGTTTTAAGCCGGAAACTTACTATAAAAACGCGACGCGTGTTGAGTCGAATCAAATTGTACGAGTATTATTAAATAATCAGAATTTCATTATGATACGTCGCGTCGGATTAGGGACCGATAATGAATGACCGGAATGGCAGCGGCGCGGTGAGCACTTTCAGTGTGAAATCATTTTAAACTTTATCTACATACTTAAAAGACCAGTATCGCTTAAAACAATAACCGCCGACAAGACGCGGGCGGCCGCGCGACATTATCGAGCTTTTTAAGCGATACTGGTCTTTTGATTTTGTAGATAAAGTTTAAAATTCCTTCACACTGAAAGTGCTCGCCGCGCCGCTGCCGGCCGCTGCCATTCCGGTGTGAATCGGCCCTTGCCGCGTTTTTAATCATGTGTTTCCGCCTTCAACCATTGAATCGTCGACGAATTGACGCATTGTCACATCACATCGCATCTTACTTCTTACAGCCCGCCGCGGTAACAGCTAGTTGACCGGCGGCGAGATGAGCGTTTTTTTTATATAATTGTGTGTAGGTAACTCCTCGCGGTGAGAGTCGATCCCCCAATGAAAAGAACAATGCCATCCGCTTTATATTAAATAGGTAAACCGTCGTAAGCTCGACCAGCAGTCCAACCTTGTCTCAGTAAGCCATCATTGTACGCATCAAGGAAGTCACTGGGACATTTATTACGAAAAGGTATGTCGGGCCGCAGGTCGGGTTAACGGCGGTTTTCTTATAGTTTCGCTCACGTGATAGACGGTCAACTGAATCTTTGTGGCTCAATACCCGAGCACTAATGGCAACCGCTAGCCTCTAGCACTTAATTGCATTCTATTACATTAACTCACTGTGTCACCACTCTGTTAAATTTCTATTACCTTATATGACAGTTATTTATCATACTGTCGCTCTTTATTTTGTTAGAGGAGAAGGAGAATGCAACACAAATATCTGTCTCATTAAAATTATAGGTCTAAGAAGCCCCCTTTATATTTTACAGGTGTAGGTAATACAGGTGACGTATGTCTGGTATAAAAGTCAATAGAAATTTAAGTACGTCTGCTGAGAGATGTCCGTGTCAATACTGGAAAGCTTCACGGGTAGGTGAAATATGTGTAATAATCTCAATAACCTGTATTTAGATTTGAAAGTCTGTCATTGATTTTGGCACGCACCTAGTTTATTTGACGGTTGATTCAAATTAGATAACACATAATCTGATCTGATTCTTCTAACGCAAATGGTCTTGTTAGCATTATACACTGGTTTTACTTTGTGACTTCGTGTAAGATTGACGTTATGCGTACAATAAAGAGACGAAGTACCAGGTACAACGCATGACGTTATTCGAAGTGCCTCTCACACACGCTCTCGCCAAACTTTGATCAAATTCAAAAGTATCGCAGTACAAGCTTCATAGGTCAGTTAGAATTTCAAAAAATATCGGACTCAATTTTATTAATGAAACCAAAATACAGACATATAGCCGGTTAGTTCTGCCTGACGTCGAATCGTACGATACTTTTAAGCACAGCGTGACGTCTCGAACTTTGACGCGCTTCTTTGTCATTGTTTATTCGATATCCGAAGAAAAAAAAAACTTGTCCAATATTTTCTGATAAACTACACATTTTTATTGACCCCGTGAGCTACGGTGTAACTGTTACATAAATTACTCGCTAACCCGTTCACAGCGCGACGAGGTCCGTTATGTCCCCGGGCGGCGGCACGGCGCTGGGCCGGAAGTACCGGCACAGCTGGTCGTAGAGCTCCAGCCGGGCGTGGCGCGCGGCCCACTCGGCGCCCTCCCCCCCCTCGCCCGCGGAGGGCTCCTCCTCGTCCTCGCCGACGTCCCAGGTGTCGGGCGCCACGGACGGCACCTCCTCGAAGGGTTGCGGCGGTTCGGGGATTACGTCGTCTGCGCCTAATACCTGCAGAAATATAGGGCTCTCTGAATAATAGTGCCACTCTCGACTTAAATGAACGGTACACCATTGTGCTATGATAATGTGCATCAATGTACCTAAATTAGTTTGCTAATGTCATTTGGAACTCGAAATAGGAGATCGGTTTTCTTTTGCTAATTCGCTACTAACATTAGTCAATAAGTGTTTATGTATTACTAACAAAATGGATTGAAAAGTCTGAATAAATATGATTATTATTATTATTATTATTAATACCGACCTGATATTTGAAAGCCGTGTCGAAAAATAGAGTCGGTATTTCCATGTCGGTATGAAGACTGTCACTCGACCCCTACCTACTAGCCCCTAGGGGAGGGGGGCTACTACGAAAATCGAAGTTCGCATCGTTCTCATATTAAATAATATTTTATTATCGTCAGCGGGATGGCAAGATACGAAGTTCGAATTTTGCACTTCGTAGTATTGGCTCTGTGCACGACATCAGCGCCACCTAGCGTCCACAACTTTTTTGGCTCTGATGCTCTGACGTTTTGAAATTTCATCGCGACATTGTGACAAAAATCAAACCTATAACGTATAAATTTATAATACAAAATGACGGTGATACCGTGATTTGGGTGGACAAAAGGTTGTGAACTCATTTTTAGTCATTAAAATTAAATGAGGTAAGTAAAATTTATTCAAAAAGTGTGTTTTATTTTCGTTATGTCAGGGTTTGTTTACTTCTTGTACTTTTACTGTAAAACGAAAAGATAAAGCATCATAACACAAACATCTATTACTAAAATTAGGTAGTTAAAGTCTATACAAATTGCTGTGTTAATGACAGATTCATATGAGCCTAGATTATTTCTTGTTTTGGCCACTATGTACCACATGGGTGGTAGTTCGCACCCTCCCAATAGGGCTAGTGTTAGTGTGTACATACCGCGTGCAGCGCGTGCGCGAGGTCGGGCGGCGCGGCGGCGGCGGCGCGGCGGCGGGCCAGCGTGCGCACGCGCCGCGGGGTCAGCGCCACGCAGCCGCGCGCGCCCGCCGCGCCCGAGAACAGCACCGTCGCCAGCCTGTGGAAACGCTCCACCTGGAACAACACCATTACATTAAACCTCTTCACCGCCAGTCATCCACTCGTGACAGCCAATGGAATGCCTCACACGCCATGGTCTATACAGGTCCGACATTCAACTCGAAATTAATCCTTCTGCAATGGAATTAAAAATCAAGTTGATTTGAAGCTGGTTTTTCTGTAGCATACAGACAGAGCCCGTCACTTCATTACCCGACTGCCCGAAGGAGGGTTATGTTTTGCGAGCGTATGTATGTATGTATGTTTGTGGGTATGTATGTCCATTTCTTTGGTCCTCGCTGCAGCCTTAACGGCTAGACGGATTTTAACATGAAATATCATTGGATTTGTCATAATTGTCGGAGTGACATAGGCTATATAATATTTCAATATGGCGTCTGCGAAAAAAATATGGCGGAGGAATGAAAAAATAAAATTGTATTGTAACTAAATGGGTATCAAATGAAAGATAATAATAAGCCCATTCTAAATATGTATGGATTATAATTCTTTTATTCTACCGTTTACACATAAATATTAAAAAAGTGTAAAATAAAACATCAAATAAAAAAAATCAAAAAACCCAACTGCCAAAACTAAAAGGAAGGAAATAAGCCTAGTGGTCTAGAACTCTGTGTAGCTAATTTAAAGTTCAACAGTCGGGACCCATTTAAATCGTGACGCTCAAAAACTTATTTTCTTCCTTTTACTTTTGGCAGTTGGATATTTTTTTTTTATTTAATGTTTTATTTGTAGTGTTAATATGAAACAGTTGGGAAATGTATCATTTGAGAAAAAACATTGTACGAAAAGCCCGCATCCCAGATAAACTGAATAGATGCCGGCATTCTGAAGTATGCGCGAACATACATCCCGTCAATGTTTTTTTATATACATTAATGATATAAATCATTACATAAACAACGACATATGACTCGCCTCCTTCGGGTCGCTATGATCCATAGCATCATGCAGCTCCGTTCTCAAGTACTTGAGCGCCATGCAGTCCCGGCCGGGCGTGGCGGCCAGCTCCCTGTAGCATGCTTCTCGGACGGCCACGCGCGCCTCCCGCGCCACGCTGTCCAACGAGGCCCGACGCAGGCGGAGCGCCCACAAGTCGTCCAGGCGGAGACGGAGGCTGTTCTGGTTGCCGGGGTTGCCGCCGAACAGGTAGTGGATCTGTGGGATGGGAAAATTGAGTTACGGATGTCCTGGCCTCTATGATAAAAGTATGATAAAAGCTACAACTGCTACAATGCTGCAATAATTAATATTCCGAAAAAAAAGTCTTATTAATTGTATAAAATAGAGTTAGGTTTCGTAGCTTGCCGTCCCGCTAAAGCTTATATTATTTAATACGAGAGTGAGAGGGACGGTCACCTTGCGGGCGGGGTCGTACACGAGCTGGTGCGCGAAGCGCGGGCGCGGCGCGCGCGGCGCCACGCTGTCGTTGCGGTACACGCAGGCCCACGCCAGCCGCCGCAGGGAGA
This sequence comes from Choristoneura fumiferana, assembly GCF_025370935.1. NCBI lineage: Eukaryota > Metazoa > Arthropoda > Insecta > Lepidoptera > Tortricidae > Choristoneura > Choristoneura fumiferana. The sequence goes on from NC_133485.1 coordinate 13,320,639, forward strand.
ACACCCACAACGTGTTGTACACGCGCTTATCCTTCTCTTTGCTCATGCCCTGTAAACATAGTTAAATAAATAAGTCGACCGTAATGTCAGGCGGATGGCCAAGTGGTTAGAGAACCTGACTACGAAACTTTAGGTCTCAGGTTCAATTCCAGGCCGCTGCAGATACAATACAATACAACTACAAAACAAAACAATTATAATTGTATGAATAAGACAAATATTTGTTCTCGGGTCTTGAATGTTTAATTTGTCTTTAAGTATGCATTTATAAGAATGGTTATCCGTTGCCTAATATCCATAGTACAAGCTTTGCTTAGTTTGGGACTAGGTCGATTGGTGTCAAGAGTCCCATGATATTTGATATTTATAGTAAGTATGTTTGTATAGTCACGATCACGGATTGAGCCCGACTGCCCGTCCCACACCACTGATACATACAGACAGCACGAACAGCTCGTCGGTGTCGGGGTCGATGGTGGCGCGCTGCGTGAAGCCGGCGGCGGGCGGCGGGCACGCGGCGGCGCCGGCGCACAGCGCGCCGCACGCGCCCGACTGCCCGTCCCACACCACTGATACATACAGACAGCACGAACAGCTCGTCGGTGTCGGGGTCGATGGTGGCGCGCTGCGTGAAGCCGGCGGCGGGCGGCGGGCACGCGGCGGCGCCGGCGCACAGCGCGCCGCACGCGCCCGACTGCCCGTCCCACACCACTGATACATACAGACAGCACGAACAGCTCGTCGGTGTCGGGGTCGATGGTGGCGCGCTGCGTGAAGCCGGCGGCGGGCGGCGGGCACGCGGCGGCGCCGGCGCACAGCGCGCCGCACGCGCCCGACTGCCCGTCCCACACCACTGATACATACAGACAGCACGAACAGCTCGTCGGTGTCGGGGTCGATGGTGGCGCGCTGCGTGAAGCCGGCGGCGGGCGGCGGGCACGCGGCGGCGCCGGCGCACAGCGCGCCGCACGCGCCCGACTGCCCGTCCCACACCACTGATACATACAGACAGCACGAACAGCTCGTCGGTGTCGGGGTCGATGGTGGCGCGCTGCGTGAAGCCGGCGGCGGGCGGCGGGCACGCGGCGGCGCCGGCGCACAGCGCGCCGCACGCGCCCGACTGCCCGTCCCACACCACTGATACATACAGACAGCACGAACAGCTCGTCGGTGTCGGGGTCGATGGTGGCGCGCTGCGTGAAGCCGGCGGCGGGCGGCGGCACGCGGCGGCGCCGGCGCACAGCGCGCCGCACGCGCCCGACTGCCCGTCCCACACCACTGATACATACAGACAGCACGAACAGCTCGTCGGTGTCGGGGTCGATGGTGGCGCGCTGCGTGAAGCCGGCGGCGGGCGGCGGGCACGCGGCGGCGCCGGCGCACAGCGCGCCGCACGCGCCCGACTGCCCGTCCCACACCACTGATACATACAGACAGCACGAACAGCTCGTCGGTGTCGGGGTCGATGGTGGCGCGCTGCGTGAAGCCGGCGGCGGGCGGCGGGCACGCGGCGGCGCCGGCGCACAGCGCGCCGCACGCGCCCGACTGCCCGTCCCACACCACTGATACATACAGACAGCACGAACAGCTCGTCGGTGTCGGGGTCGATGGTGGCGCGCTGCGTGAAGCCGGCGGCGGGCGGCGGGCACGCGGCGGCGCCGGCGCACAGCGCGCCGCACGCGCCCGACTGCCCGTCCCACACCACTGATACATACAGACAGCACGAACAGCTCGTCGGTGTCGGGGTCGATGGTGGCGCGCTGCGTGAAGCCGGCGGCGGGCGGCGGGCACGCGGCGGCGCCGGCGCACAGCGCGCCGCACGCGCCCGACTGCCCGTCCCACACCACTGATACATACAGACAGCACGAACAGCTCGTCGGTGTCGGGGTCGATGGTGGCGCGCTGCGTGAAGCCGGCGGCGGGCGGCGGGCACGCGGCGGCGCCGGCGCACAGCGCGCCGCACGCGCCCGACTGCCCGTCCCACACCACTGATACATACAGACAGCACGAACAGCTCGTCGGTGTCGGGGTCGATGGTGGCGCGCTGCGTGAAGCCGGCGGCGGGCGGCGGGCACGCGGCGGCGCCGGCGCACAGCGCGCCGCACGCGCCCGACTGCACGTCCCACCACCACAGATCCAGTAAGTGCTCTTTGTTGCGCTGCCCTGCGAATATGTATAGACGCCGCTGGATCTAAAACAAAATACCAAAAAAGTTTGAAAACATTACTAAATTAAACAATTCAACTCACGATTATAAATCAGGAATGGTGAAAGAATTTTTTGAATATCTTAAAAGCAAAGAAGATAATGGACGTTTTAAATCCTGTTTAATCCTGGTAGTCCGGCAAGGATCGTCTCCGCAGGTCGGAACTCTTTAACGGTTAATGGCATCGACTTTAAATTTAGTATGCAAATGTAGTTCGGGTGACAATGCAAGTAAAGTCAATAAAAAATATAGTCAGCAAAAAAGCACATACTCAAAATGAATTTTATACCAAAAACTTGTTTCAGAAATTGATGATTTTTACGTCATTCATTTTATATTCCCTATCGTGTATCGTCCTCCCAGCTAGTACTCACGGGATGAAACAGCATGGAGTGCGACACGCGCGGCTGCGGCGCGTTCAACGAGTGCCGGTCGGCCAGTAGCAGCTGCCACGTGTTGGTGCGCAGGTAATACGCGTACAGACCGGAGTATTGGGGGGATGCCGCCTCCTCTCTGAAAAAAAAAACAATATGTTTTTTAAATCAAACATAAACACACTGCAATCGCAAATTCATCTCACTTTAGTTCATCTTGTTAATCACATTCGCAGGCTACCAAGATACAGGATCAGCTTAGTTTGGAGTCTGATAGATGTACCGCATGAATTGTAAAAAAAAACGAGAGCTTCAAATTTGTTGCATTAATTTCCAAAATCACTAAATTGAGAATTCTCAGCTCGATCTGTAGAACTAAGTATTAGGTTAAGGCAAAAGGCGGTAGCCCAAAAAATACTTTTGAGTTGTTTATACCATTGTGTAGTTTAAGACATATTTGGCATTTGATGGTATAAATTACTTAATTTTTTTTTTTTAGATACCGCCTTTTATCTTAAGAGCGTTTATACCTGCTGAGCTGGCAATGTTGTATTTTTGTTAGTTTTTCTCGATTATTCCATAAAAATTGAATGAAAATTAAAAATGTGGTCTGATAGAACTGTTCTTAATATATAAGTTAATGTATGCGATAACTATGCGTGATAGACTTTTTTTTAAAACGTTATTGTTCGTTTTTAAAGAATATAAAAGGCTGGTATGATGACCGGATGGCTAAGTGGTTAGAGAACCTGACTATGAAGCTTGAGGTCCTGGGTTCGAATTCCGGCCGGGGCAGATATGTGTGAATAACACGAATGTTTGTTTTCGGGTCTTGGATGTTTAATATGTATTTAAGTATGTATTTATCTATATAAGTATGTCTATCCGTTGCCTAGTATCCATAGTACAAGCTTTGCTTAGTTTGGGACTAGGTCAATTGGTGTCAAGTGTCCCATGATATTTATTTATTTATTATTTATTTATATCCGCTGTGTCGTGTCGACTCACGTGTTGTGCGGCAGCACGCGGCCGCCGAACACGTAGACGGTGCGAGTGTCGTGTCGACTCACGTGTTGTGCGGCAGCACGCGGCCGCCGAACACGTAGACGGTGCGAGTGTCGTGTCGACTCACGTGTTGTGCGGCAGCACGCGGCCGCCGAACACGTAGACGGTGCGAGTGTCGTGTCGACTCACGTGTTGTGCGGCAGCACGCGGCCGCCGAACACGTAGACGGTGCGAGTGTCGTGTCGACTCACGTGTTGTGCGGCAGCACGCGGCCGCCGAACACGTAGACGGTGCGAGTGTCGGCGTCGATGCACATCTGGTGGTCGAACACGAGCCGCGGCCCGCCCGCCGCCGCCGTGTCCGCGCATACTAGGGACCACGCGTTAGTCGCCACGTCGTACATGTATAGATCGCTCTGAAAACATCAAACACATCAAAACATCTAAAAATAAATCGAGTGACCTAGAATCTGTTAAGTAACTTAAAGTTATCAGGCGGGTCCATTCAAAATCGTGACCGGCTCTAAAACTCTGGGTAATAGGTCCCGACTGTTGAACTTTAAGTAACTTAACAGATTCTAGACCTCTCGACTTATTTTTATCTTTTTTTATTTCCCCAACCATGTTTTTTTCGCGGACGCCATATTGAAATATTTTATACCCTATCGTCGGCGATACTGCTGCGTAACTAGCATTTTCCAAAAGATATAATTTTCACAGTACTGACACTGTACTGTTGAAATGTTGACTGTAAAAATTATCCTTATGGAAAATGCTAGTTACGCGGTATTGCAGTATCAGCGACGTTATATCACTCCGATAGTTATGACGACGCTAAAGCCTTGTGTTGTGATGCTCTCTGTCTCTCTCTCTCTCTCTCTCTATATAGCTTGTGATGCGACACAACACAAGCCGTGACAACACACTGCATCGGATGTGAACGCAACCATATATAAAATGTATGAAACCGATACCGTTCTGATGCGTCACGACACAACACGACAGATAAATGTGAACGCGGCTTAATGATACTTCTTTGTCTCTAGGCCTCCATCGCCCACAAGGGGGCGTTAAGGTCCACTTTGGGAAAGACTGCCTCAGAGTAAATAATAATAATAAAAAGCCATTTATTTCGGACAGAATCCATAGAGGTTAGTTACAATGAAAATACAAACAAGTGGTGTTAGTAAGTAGGTACAATTATAATAATATACACGACTGCCCAACGCCGTCAACCATGATTATGAGGTTGCGGCAGCGTGCAGCCCCATCCAGCGCCTCATCATCGGGGAGTCCCACCGGCCGCCCAGCGCACGCGGGACACTGTTGGAACTATCACGCAACCGACTGAGCAACGAGGCATAGACGGTAAGCGGTAAGGCAAAGAGGTAAAGACGGCACTCACATTCATATTGGTAGGCAGCCGCTGCGCGTTGTCGAGGTACCGTCCGAGCGTGTAGAGGCGGCGCTGCGTCGGGTCGAACACCATCTTGTGGCAGGAGCGCGGCGAGGGCCCCCCCGCGGCGCCGCTGTGCCCGCACAGGAGCGTCCAGCGCTCCGCTGACGTGTCGTACGCCCACAGGTCGTCCAGGTCCGAAGACCCATTCCAGCCGCCGAACAAGTATAAAGTTCCTGAAGGAGGTACAACTGATAACTACTTGGGCGACCGAGCTTCGCTCGGGCTAAAACCCGATATCAAGCGTTTTCCCAGAGATAAGACCAAGCTAGATCGATGTTTCATCTCCGAAAACCCCCACATACCAAATTTCATCGAAATCGTTGGAACCGTTTCCGAGATCCCCGAATTGTAATATAATTGTACAAGAATACGGTATTTGACAACTCCTGATTTTGCCATATCTTAATATTATTATGAAAGGAGAAAATTTAAATCGGTTGAAAATCGGATTTATAGTGATTTTTTGAAAAATCTATATACCTGTCTCTTTCTCAAACGCTTTTCTCTATGCAGCAAGTATGGCGGTACTGGCGTGTGACGTCACATGCCAGTATGTCTTTCTCTGTCTAATCTTAAATTTCAAACCTTTATAACTTTGTTATTTGTAAAGGTAGCTTAAAAATTGTTTTCTATTCGATAACAGGCATTGTGTAGTTTTAATTTATAAAACATATACAAAATAGTCAAATACTGTATTGCTCGTTTAAAGATATAAGATACTGAAAAAAATAAAAAGTAAAATTACTGACATACAAAAAGTTAGTCTCTGAAACACACTCGCTGCCCCCGGTATCATAAGTTATTCATGCATGCGCTAGGGTTGCATCGTTTATAATTTTTTTATACGATCGGGAGAAAACGCGCAGGCGCGTCACCTGATGGAAAGCAATCACCGCCGCCCATGGACATCCATAAGCTGTGTTACGGGTGCGTTGCCGAGCCTAAACTCTATTAATATCTGTTTATAGAAGAATGAAGAATATTATGCGTTTGCGCGTGGCGGTTGAATATTAAGTGGGAGTAATCTGAGTCAACTTATAATATTACTGCAAGCATAACGCTGTTTTTCAGTGGGACCCGTATTGGTACCCCTGCCGTTACATACAAATCCCCGGTACTCACCGGTGGTGGGGTCAACGACCAGCTGGTGTCCGCCGCGCGGGCCGGGCCGGCTGCAGCAGCCCGCCTCCAGTTCCGGCTCGCCGTCTAAGTTCAGCTCCTGTTATATCAACCATTAGAGAAAAGACTTCCAATGTTGCAAGAAATAAAGTGTTTTTAAGTAATGGGACACGTAGAATGTATCGACACAATTTGCGCCGATCTCGTTGTAAATTGTTGTAGCTCAGAGGACGTATCTGTGTAACGCGCAGTGGCATTCACAACACAATCTCTTTCTTTACCGTGTCTATATATTATCTTGGCTTTGCCGACCATATCAAGAAGCCTAAGAAGAAAGAAGTGATGAAAAAGATGGTGATTCCGAGTGCGTTAGACAATACGGCCCCTGGCCATGCGCTCTGCAACCTGCCTTGATTCTATTCGGGATTTTTAGATTCTCAAATCTAATCTGCAAAACATTGAATACGGCTGAGATTTCAAGCTGAACCGAA
>NC_133485.1:13327540-13328341 GCF_025370935.1 Choristoneura fumiferana
AAAAAAGGAACCGACTACAAAAACCTTGAAAATATATTCTAGGTACCTACTAGCTTGAATTCGGGGCCTGGGGCCTCAGCACGAGCCAGCAGGAGTGGAACAATAGTCATCTACCTCACCTACACTACATACTATGGATTTCAATCCCTCCTGCTGGCTCGTGCTGACTCACCGACTTCCAGCTAGTAGGTACCTAGAAAATATTTTCAAGGTTTTTATAGTCGGTTCCATTTTCTGTTTACCTCCTTATTTGAAGTCGGTTAAAAATAATTGATTAATCATTTGTAATGTAAACTAAAAAATAGTCCGGGATACAAATTATACTAGGTTTTTCCCCGACATTTTCATCTAAATCTTTTCATACCTTACTACATTAATAATAACAAATGCCTTACAGACTTTTCGGGATACGATGGGTACGGTGACACTTGCATTTTTTTCCATTCCACGCCATGAACGTTTCAGGCCAATAATTTTTTAAAAAATATACTTGAATCCCGGAAGAACAAAAAAAAATAGCTCTATAGCTTAAAAGATTTCGTAATAATAAACAAAAATCACTTAAAAATATATTATTATAGAAAGAAAGAAAGAAGACATTTATTCACTTACACAGAAGACACACATATACAGCAAAATTAACACAAACAAAATGAAAATAAAAAAAAAATTACAGAAAAACATGAAAATATTAAAATAGGTACACAATGTTGTGTGTCCCCGCGAAAGTGAAACGGTCGCTGACTCAGCATTATGCTGAAGCGTTAAACGCCTGCAGCGCTGATTTTCTGCCAGAACCGT
>NC_133485.1:13332239-13369689 GCF_025370935.1 Choristoneura fumiferana
GCACAATAAGGGTTTGATCCTATTTTTTTTTGGGTTCTATTTTATGTGTTTTGTAGAAGTACAAAAAAATTAACAAACAAATTTTTAAAAAGAAACAGTTTTGCTGAAATAACTTTTTTTGTGGCGTGTTGAGTATTTGCTGCCAATGGCCAACAGTCAAAGGCGTAGGCTTCACGCACAACAATAATTGTGATCTACAGGTATTTATAAAATACTGTGGTATTTAACTGTACGTGCAATCTAGCGTATTGACGGATGTCGGTAATTACTAATTAGTAAAACAATGTAAGTTGGATTGGATTTTTTGTACATGTAGCCTTAGGCCACGTATGCACACGAGTCTACCCTCGCGGTTTTAACTGCCGTTCCCCTTCAAAGTATCTTGAGAAAGCTAAGCTTGAGAAAGAGACGGCGCGCATAGTGCGTATGCTTTGGCCGGGCTACACTTAGCGACTTGCATGCGCTTGGCTTTTACAAAAATTGGAGCAAAAGGTGTATGCCGTCAAAAAAAATTTGTGTGTGGTGTGTCAGATACGTTTGCCGTCTTAATGCACAGCTTGCTTGAGCAAACTGGATTTGCGCATGTATGATTGGGCGCGGGCGTGTAGCCGGACCCTTCTTGTATCTATTATTTTAACAAGGCTTAAGTACACTAAATGTGACTATGTCAGCCTCATGGGAAGCCACAGAGAACCACATAAACTCTACCCTGCCCAGAGTTGGATCTCTAGCCGGAACCTTAAGGAGCGTTATGAGTACTGACCCAAGATGGCGGACTCGAAGTTTTTGTCGGAGGCGGCGGCGTCGGGCGCGCTGGTGCAGGCGTTCATGTACGTCTGGCAGCGCGCGTGCGCGGAGCAGCCGTCCTCCTGCACCGACATCACCAGCTGGTCGATGTACATGTTCACCTGCATACACATGCCTACTTAAAAATCATTTCTACCCCCTGGTAGATACGTCGAAAAAGTAATCATCGTTAAAGGTAATCGCGGTCTACATTCTGTAGAAATATATTTCTAATGTTATTTATATCATTAAGACTGTGAGCTTACTTAAACTTAGTTGGTAGTAAAAGAGTGACATTAAAAGAGTCCTTTGCGGCCTACTCGCAGAATAAGTGTTTTTGATTGTGATTTTGACTATTTTAAAATAAATAAAAAATAAACAAATATCAAGGGACAATTCGCCGTGGTGTATAGTAGACTTACATATTGTAGCAAAAGTAGCACTCATACTTTCACTCATATATATTAATTCATTTTACTATTACTACTTGTACTATTAACCCGGTCGCAGTGCATGAAGAATTTTGTACTGGGACCTATTTCTACCTGTCAAAGGTTACAAGTCGAGGGTAGAAGCAGATTGTTTATGTGCTAACTAGCGCTTGCGCTTTAGACAACACCGCCTCGGGTTTATGTAGTAAAATCAAACTATGTGGGTTTAGTGGGTGGGTCGTGCGAGTAAAGTAAGTGTTTCAGTTCATTACTACGTAGCTTACCTGGTGTAGAGCCTCTTCTTGCTGGGGGTCGCGGTCGGTGCGCACGGCCACCTCTACTGTCATTGCGCGCGCCAGGATGCGCTCCGCATACCGCGATATGTCGTCCTTATCGCCTGCGACAATAACGAACATGATGACCGGCCTCAAAGGACAAAAGTCCTTAAATTAACTAATTTTTTTACTTCCGACAAGTATTTATGCCAGTTGTACTATAGATCATTACACCAAATTACAGATCTATACTTATACGAAATTTCAAGTTAATCCAACTTGAAGGCACTTGTTCTGTATCCATTCCACAATTCTTTATTCTTATGCTATGTACAGTCACCAGTACCAATATCTGACACAACAAAGCATGAATGAATATCTGATACAACTATTTATTTCTATAGCCAGTAGGATGTATCAGATACCTTTGCACATTCCGCTGTGGCAGATATTAATGCAGGTGACTGTACAAGCCTTTCTTGCATACATAAGGTATAAGTAAGTACAGATATCGAAGGAGAGATATGAAGGGATAATAATGTTCCAGCCTCAATCAGTCTGCTAACAATAGCACATACAGCAACTACAGGTAACTTACATTCAGTAACTTCCATGAGCAGCTCCGAGTGACGCACACTGTCGAGTGTGGACAGCAGTGAGTCGCGCTCCTCTTCAATCCGTACAGTGTCCCGACGCAGTCTCTCTACGCGCATTTCCACTTGGTCCAGGACGGCTATGAGTCTGATAGTATCAAAAATGGATATATTGAAATGTTTGTTTCAAAAAAATGTTAGTGAGTCACCATAAAACCATTTGAGTGTTGTATAATACGTAAGTTCTCAACAACAGGCATAATGTGCCCTTGCAAGGTTTAGAACACTCAGAGATTAAGAGGTGTCACTAAGTAAAAGAACAAAATCAAAGAGGCAGTTACACAAACTAAGGTTGAGAACCATATCTCTAGTCAAGCCAGCAAAGGTTACAAATACTAATCTCCCTATCACTTTATCAAACAAAATAAAACTCAGTTCCTTAACAACAGTTTTATAAAAGAATCAACCTGTAGTTTCTCACTGATGCAGTTAAGGGTTAGATTTAACCTTTTAACCGCCATGGTCAAAATTTTCTGAAAATTGTTCCATATGCGCCACAAAATGCAGACATGGCCAGTATGGCAGTTTTTTCAGCTGTCTTATTTTACCGACCATGGTGGTCAAAGGATTAATATTGATCCTTAGTTAACATGCATTTTTTTAGCAATACATAACTTTGACTGTTTGCCTATCTTCATAAATTTTCCTTTTTTAAATAAGTTGCTAGAAGACTTTTTTAACTAACTATGTATCAATTATGCACATCCAATTTTTTATATATATTTTAATTTAGTATATTATTTCTGGACACCAACATCAATGAGTTCAATTTTACACTGCTAGTGTGAATATAGGATGCTGAGCCTTACAAGGCTAAACAGTTATTAAGTAAAGACAGCTATATAGTCACTTAAGAAGTGTATAATCCAATTTTTAAGCATAGTAGATGGAAAGATGGATTATTATGCAAATAAATTGATAGGCCATTAACACAATAAACAGACACGATTACAAGTTCAATCACCTCCCGACAGAACTCAATGACAGATCCATGATGCACTTTCACAAGCACCCAACAGGGAAATGGGCCTTTTGTTTATATTCAAGCGTATTGATGAACACGTGTTCTTCACTAATTTTAAGGCATAGTAACGAATTATAACTAATGCGTAGGCGGCGACTAAGCCTAAACGCTGCGCTGACCAATTTGGGCATCGCCGCAACAAGAGATGTTGAGACAAACTGCGCAAAAACCTAGCACTACTTAATCGATTTTAGAAGTGAAAGGGCATTGAAGGTGACCTGTCTTTCGGAGCCTGTGTTCCTAAAGCCGTGGACTCGTCGATAAGCGGCAGCCGCGAGCCTTCGCCGGTGTACGTCCACTCGCTGGCAAACTGGTCCACTTCCATCGTGTTTCCGTCGCTCGGGTTAGAGACAGCCAGGTTTCCAGTATTTTAAACACAAAGAAAGATAATGCTGGATCCTAATTTATGAAAGTAAATAATAAACAGCAGCACGATCTGCACAATTTTTCACAGATGTCAAAGTTTTGCAGCTGAAAGCAAGCAAACCGGACATTGAAACGTCAAACAGACAGTTTCTAGATTGTCTGTGGCGAGGCAAATTAGGGTTGCGCAACGTAAGATAAAATCGGGACTTTAATATTTCAAAGCGAAGTGATAAAATATTGCCTAAAAAAACAACACAAGTACCTACTCTGAACAACATTTTTCTATGGTCATGCAAAACATAGCGTGTTCATTGCGTGACATGATAGGAATGTTCTTTATCTTTAGTAGTGTATGATTTGTTTGTAATGGGAATAAAATAATATTCATTTCAATTTTGCAAAGCAATGTTAGCACCGTAAAAATTTCGGTAAATAAAAATAAAAATTCCAAATCTTTTCGTTTCGGTTCGGTTCTTCTAGATATAATTAAAGATACATAATTGGTACTTATTATATTTTATTCTAGCTCTCTTTAGGTTTTTTTTTATTAATATAAGATGGGAAGCAATCACCGCCGCCCATGGACACCTGCCAACACGAAGTAAACGTGATACCAACAGACGTAGGCCCCCAATAGTATTCTTTTGCTTATTGCCAGATATCTCAAGTCTACGTTTATTTTAAATTAGCCTTAAAACACTAGAATAAAATAAAGCAATTTTATTTACAAGTACTTTATTAGTTCTATTTCATACCTATCGTTATAAACATAAACAAGCTTGCTTCTACAACAACTGTGATTAGGAATTTGTAAGCGTGCACGGTGTATTTAACTTTAGCACACAAATTAAGATAACAGTAAAAGATTTTAAACAATAATAACACCTATAAAGCCGTTCCATACAAGTCCAGTTTTGTTGCAAGGGTAAAAAAGGGTATTTTGCCCTTGAACTCGGCAAATCAAGCAACGAAAATATGTTTTGGGCCTTCCGATCTTACTAAAAGCTATCTATTAATTTAATAATACTTAAAGGATGACAATAGCCAACAAATCGGAATGCATAGATTTTCAAGCTGGTGTGCATTTTGTACTGGGACGGAAATATTACAAACGTCTTCAGTGATATTTAAATATTTGAATCAACAAAATAATATTATAACAGAAGAGATATACATACTATCTAGAATTTCAAATTACAGCACATCACAAATTTCGCACAGTTTGTAAAAAAATAACAAAAATAAAATATCAAGAACCAAAGATACAATTAAAGGTCACAGCTCATTAGATCCAGCCGGCACCCGATCAGCACCGCCTCGCCGCGAGCGGTTAGTATTCTTTATATGGATTTGCATGGGCATGCGCTCATTACATCAACTCCGTAGCGTCGTCGTGTCCACTCGGTGATAGTTCGCTGTTCGTACGCTTGCCTCGCGTGAACCGCGCGCGGTCGGCGCGGCGCTCCCCACCCTCATTTCATAATAAACTACTCCACTCGTTGACCACGCGAGGTCTACTCGTTGACACCGCGGCGTCACCCGTGGACCACCTGTCGACAGCGACTGGACGCCGAAAGTCGAGGCGGTACTGGTCGGGTGCCGGGTGGCTCTAATGAGCTGTGACCTTATATCGGACCGAAAGATTGATGCTCCGCCTCATTTTTATCCCTAAACTTTGATAATCGTTAACATTATTATACATTGTTTTTCTTGATTTCCGTTAACTGACAGACGGTTCAGTTCAATGATAAATATAATAAATAAATAAATATCATGGGACACTTGACTGACACCAGTTGACCTAGTCCTAAACTAAGCAAAGCTTGTACTATGGGTACTAGGCAACAGATAAACATACTTAAATATAGATAAATACACATTAAACATCCAAGACAAACATTCGTATTATCGTCGATGATACTGCAATTTCGCGTAACTAGCATTTTCCATAAGGTATAATTTTCACTGCACTTATAGTACCGACATCGTACTGTTCTGACAGTGAAAATTATACCTTATTGAAAATGCTAGTTACACGGTATTGCAGTATCATCGACGTTATGTATTAATCAAACAAATATCTGCCCCGGCCTGGAATTGAACCCGGAACCTCAAGCTTCGTAGTCAGGTTCTCTAACCACTTGGCCATCTGGTCGTCTATAATGATGATGATGATAGAAACTACTTAGAAGAAGAATAAGAATAAATAATAAATTTATTATAATACAACATTGAAAATATTTGCACAGTGAAATATCCGGCGGACCCTAAACTAGGCAGGAGCCTGTAGCGGGGTTAAAGTTAACGAAAATCAAAAATAACTCGTTGTAAATATATATATTAACTATGGCCGTAGTGTACTTATTTAGACCAGCTAGTTAGACTTGGCAATATCTTAATAAATAATAACCATGATGTATGCCCATTAATGAATAATAAAGCAGCATATTCACCAGAGATGTGCGAGGATGTGTTGCGAGGAATATGTTTTTCATTAACCAATAGAAACATTTATTGTATGAGCCATGTTGCGGGTTGCCTGAAATTAATGTTTTTTTTATAGAATCCCTTACTGGATCTCGAGTTAATGCTCGCTCTCATTGTCGGAGCAAAGACAAGAATAGGTAGTGAGCAACACAAGTAAACCGCGCGACAAGCTTTACATCATGTATAGCGTAATGTCATAAATTGATGGGTTTACTTTATTTTCATCCTTTTTAAAGCGTATAAGTCAGAAGCTTGTTTAAAAATGTTGTCACTTTTATTTATTTTTTTTGTTTAGTATCTGCTAAACTAAACATACGTGCAAAGTTTCATGTCTGTTTCGTGATTTCAACTATCGAGGAATTTCCTTGTAAGGAGGCAACCCTGGCTGACTGCAGCATTCCAATTTCAACTCTAATCGGATACCAGGAAGCGGTCGAAAAATAGTTTGCAAATTTCCAGGACATGCATACAATGTTAAATAAAAGCTTGTTATTGCTAATTTTATCAACAGTCTATTCTTGTTTTTGGTCCGAGATTATACTCACAGTATTATCAAGGAGTTCTTTTGATTGTGATTACTGACATTTAGTAGCCGGTATAAATCAGTGCGATAGAAAACTAAGGGAGCGTGAGGCCCGGCCCTAGTCGAGATATCGTGAGATTAGGCTCGATCCCCACTCTAATGTCTCGTGAGATTTTGTAAAATTGTGGCGTTCGCATAAACACGATACATTATTGTGGATTCTGTATGAATTAGCCACAGTTTAGTGAGAAACAAGATGCGTTTTTTACAGAAAAAAAATATTTCCCGAGACTCCCCCATGTCACATTGGATGAGAGTTGGCGTAATTAATATATCAATACATATAGTTCGAAAGATTTTTATGCCCAAGTCTAGTACTACTGATAAAAATGTGTACACAATTAATCTAATTCCTACAATTTGTTACATGCGACATAATAACAAATAAAATTAGGAGAAAGTGCATTAATATCTAATAAAACTTAAACAGTTTGCTAAAATGTCGCATATAATGTACATTAATTCTAATAATTCTCCTTTAACATCACATTATACATGTTTCTGAAAATAAAATGGTGACTATCATAAATATCATAATTGACTTTCTGGCATTGCTGTTAATTTTGTCATAAAACATATAGAAATACGAAATATAGAAAAAAAAATTCACGACTAACCAACCAACCGAGAAACAAAACAATTACGATTTAAGGGTCTCTCACATCTAACGACATCAAATCTGCTAAGCTATCAAAAAAAGGCTTTATTTATGTCAACGCAATAGGAAGGAAAGAGAGAGGAGGCCTGTGCCCTGCAGTGGGACGTATATAGGCTGGGATGATGATGATGATGAGTAAGAAGGAAAAAGACGTCGACATTAGCTTTTTTTCATCGGCCTAAACCGGTTCCACGTCCATAGATGTGTGGAGACACACTAAATACATATCCTCGTGCAACAAGACTTGCATATGCAACATCTTTATACTGACTGATTCTTCTTCTTCCCATTATTATGAAATTAATAACACGAGTGTTTTACCAAAACTTTCACAGTTAATTTATCATGATTTTCATATGTCCAAAAATAGCAACATGCCAGTAATTATTACGTAGTTACAAATATGCAACGTCAATGAAATAGTAGGTAACATTTTATATTAGTCAGCTCTCTTTAGCGTTAAACAAATTAATAGTTACACAGAAATATAACGGACTCTTTCGCGCGCTTGCACTAGAAGGGGGGCGAGGTGGGTACGAGCGGGACAGCGTCATTTCCCACTCCACTCGCTGATACGGCCGTTCTCAAAAGCCAGGTTTTTGCGCGGTAGAGGAACCAATGAACCACGTTTCACTATGCCCATGTCTTCCCCTGGGTAGTACTAGAAAGAAGTTGTTGTAAAAATAAATCCAAGATTTTGCTTTTTTATAATGACATTTGTAATATAAATATTACTTGATTAATTAATTATAATTATTCATTATAAGGTTGTATGATATTAATTAAATAAACTATGGACAATATCTGTTTTAGCGCAACCTGTTTTCGAATTGCGATTGCTAATTATTAAATACATATATTTCAACTTACTTGACACTGCGACACGAATTTTAAAACATCCGAGCATATGAACTCATTGTCTTCTTTAATTTTGTCCAATCTGCAGGTAGAAAAAGGCATTAAAATATCTATTTAAACTTGAATATAAGCTACCGTAAATAAAACATGACTTACAGTTCTGGCTTAGCTATCCGATCCGTTATGCAATTGCAAATCTTCTCACAGAGGACCTCGTCAAATAATGGAATGCCGAACTGAAGGTCTAGAATAGTCCATTTCTGAAACGTTAACATGTCTTATGATTTTGTTTAATAAATATGGCAGATATTTGAGTAGATTCATTCAACAGGTGTGAAAACTATACGGGTAGTGTTGCTTCGGAAGTAAATGAGAGAATGTAAAATGAGTCCCACATACCTCTGGTTTGCAAGTTTCGTCATCAGACACATTGTGGGCCGTATCAATCCCGCTGTCGCCTTCCGCCGTCGACATCTCGGCCAACTTGTCGTTCAACTGCGTGAACATCGATATCGACTCTTCAGCGGGACTCAACAGATCGTTCAATTGATTCGACGATTTATCCGGGTCGATTTTCAAATTCTCCACGCTCGTTGAAGAGGAATGTATGGGGACTAATTCATCCGAGATCGATTCTTTACTTCTCCAATTGGAATGCTTGTCTTTTAAGTCTTCTATGCTGGTGGAGGAGGAATGTATAGGGACTAGATCGTCGCTGCACGCTATGGACTCTTTGCTCTGGTGGGTAGGTTGGTATTTACTTGCTAGGTTATCTAGTTCTTCGCAAAGTAATTGCCCGCCTTCAACTGTGGTGAAACCGTTGGCAGGAGAGCTGTTTTTGCTGTCGGCAGAGGGCGTGACGGCGAAGTGGGACTCAATGGGCGACTGCAACCGATTGGTCGCCACTTTAGAGTATTCATCGACGGATTTTTCTGTGGAGTCCGTCGAGGACAGCGATACTTCGCTTAAGGGCTTCGCTATGCCGCAGACGTCTTTCATTTTCTTTGGTGGCACTGTAAACGATATTTTGTAGTACTCATGGTGAATTAGTGAAAAAAAGTTTTTATTTTAAATCAATTTAACTAAAACTCGGTCTGCAAATGAACAACAAAACTCTTCATACCTCGAAAAAATTATTAGTAGTAATAATGATGGCTAAGAGGTGGCCATATAACGGTGTTTTACAAACGCGGACCTGTTGTGGCACAGCTGAATGATATCATGAAGAGCTGGTGCAAAGTAGTGTTTGATAGAATCGAATCGACCCAGCTATATCGTGCCAGCCGCCGGCGCGTCTACAGCAGCGTGCACTGTCATGGTGCCGTGTGGGAGTGGGAGGTACTGACCCAGCTGCACCGCGGGGGGCGGCCTGGCGCAGCCCAGGTCGGGCACGCCGATGTCGGCCAGCGTGACGTAGCCGGCCGTGCGTGCCAGCCGCAGCCGCGCCGCCAGCCGCCGCAGCCCCGCGTGCCGCGACCACAGCATCGTCGACTCTGCGAACACAACACACCTTATAATGGCTGTACTGTTAAGGTCACAGCTCATTAGAGCCACCCGCCACCCGACCCGCATCGCCTCGCCGCGAGCGGTTAGTATTCTTTATAAGGATTTGTATGGACATGCGCTCACTATATCAACTGTCGGAGCAAACGATCTATAAATACTGTTAACTTTCCACTAACCAGGTGACGGGTCAGCCTCTGGCGGGAACACGAGGTGCCGGAGCCGTGCAGGCTGCCTCACCCCCACTGCCTGCAAAAACAATGCTAACTTAATATCAATTAATGGAGTATACCTAATGAGTAGATAATTGGATATTCAAGCGTTTTGGCCATTACTCTCCCAGGACTATCATAGTTTAAGAATAAGAAGAAATAAGACTCAGCAGTGCCCCCCCCTCCCCTCCCCCCTACCTGCAGCAGCACGGGCCCGCGGCGCAGCGCGGTGTTGGCACACTGCAGCGCGGCGGCGGCGGGCAGCGCGCCGGGCGAGCCCCCCGCACCATCCAGCGCTGCTTCGGCTCCCCACCACGCCACCACCAGCCGCGAGAACCCCAGCAGAAGACGCGGCACGCTGCGCACCACCGTACCTAGCAAAACAAAACAGTCTTGACAATCGTTAGGCTGCGTTTACACCAGAGATGTGCCAGGATGCGTTGCGAGAAGTTTGTATGTCATGAATCAATTGAAATGTTTCATTAACGTGTCTTCGCTCAGCTCAGCTCTAGTGGAAAACCAAAAGGAAAATGGAAATGTGTGCGAGGAATGTGCTGCGAGGGATGTGTTGTAAAGTACTCAGTTACTAGTAGCGGCCACGGCCAGTGGCGCACCCCCGCCTTCGCAACGCATTCTCGCACCACTCAACTACCTACAGTCTTATAGTCATCGGCAAATATAGTAGTTAACTCGTTCATTCTGGTACAAGCTTCCCAGTTTCCTCCATTTATTTATTGTCGGAAAACCAACACCTATAGCTATATATAACTTACAGACTTAAACTAATATTAACGAATATTTAGTCTTGCTAATCTCGCGGCACAGCGGCGCCGTCGTTAGCACAGCCTAACTCACCCTTCCTCAGCAGCAGCGTGGGCGGACCGTAGCCGGCCACGTGGTACAGGTAGAGCCGCATCCACGGCGTGCTGGCCTCGGGCGGCGCGGGCCCCACGTGCGGCAGCGCGCCCGCCGCCAGCCCCGCGCGCGCCTCGCGGCCCAGCGGCGCCGTCGTTAGCACAGCATAACTCACCCTTCCTCAGCAGCAGCGTGGGCGGTCCGTAGCCGGCCACGTGGTACAGGTAGAGCCGCATCCACGGCGTGCTGGCCTCGGGCGGCGCGGGCCCCACGTGCGGCAGCGCGCCCGCCGCCAGCCCCGCGCGCGCCTCGCGGCCCAGCGGCGCCGTCGTTAGCACAGCCTAACTCACCCTTCCTCAGCAGCAGCGTGGGCGGACCGTAGCCGGCCACGTGGTACAGGTAGAGCCGCATCCACGGCGTGCTGGCCTCGGGCGGCGCGGGCCCCACGTGCGGCAGCGCGCCCGCCGCCAGCCCCGCGCGCGCCTCGCGGCCCAGCGGCGCCGTCGTTAGCACAGCCTAACTCACCCTTCCTCAGCAGCAGCGTGGGCGGACCGTAGCCGGCCACGTGGTACAGGTAGAGCCGCATCCACGGCGTGCTGGCCTCGGGCGGCGCGGGCCCCACGTGCGGCAGCGCTCCCGCCGCCAGCCCCGCGCGCGCCTCGCGGCCCAGCGGCGCCGTCGTTAGCACAGCCTAACTCACCCTTCCTCAGCAGCAGCGTGGGCGGACCGTAGCCGGCCACGTGGTACAGGTAGAGCCGCATCCACGGCGTGCTGGCCTCGGGCGGCGCGGGCCCCACGTGCGGCAGCGCGCCCGCCGCCAGCCCCGCGCGCGCCTCGCGGCCCAGCGGCGCCGTCGTTAGCACAGCCTAACTCACCCTTCCTCAGCAGCAGCGTGGGCGGACCGTAGCCGGCCACGTGGTACAGGTAGAGCCGCATCCACGGCGTGCTGGCCTCGGGCGGCGCGGGCCCCACGTGCGGCAGCGCGCCCGCCGCCAGCCCCGCGCGCGCCTCGCGGCCCAGCGGCGCCGTCGTTAGCACAGCCTAACTCACCCTTCCTCAGCAGCAGCGTGGGCGGACCGTAGCCGGCCACGTGGTACAGGTAGAGCCGCATCCACGGCGTGCTGGCCTCGGGCGGCGCGGGCCCCACGTGCGGCAGCGCGCCCGCCGCCAGCCCCGCGCGCGCCTCGCGGCCCAGCGGCGCCGTCGTTAGCACAGCCTAACTCACCCTTCCTCAGCAGCAGCGTGGGCGGACCGTAGCCGGCCACGTGGTACAGGTAGAGCCGCATCCACGGCGTGCTGGCCTCGGGCGGCGCGGGCCCCACGTGCGGCAGCGCGCCCGCCGCCAGCCCCGCGCGCGCCTCGCGGCCCAGCGGCGCCGTCGTTAGCACAGCCTAACTCACCCTTCCTCAGCAGCAGCGTGGGCGGACCGTAGCCGGCCACGTGGTACAGGTAGAGCCGCATCCACGGCGTGCTGGCCTCGGGCGGCGCGGGCCCACGTGCGGCAGCGCTCCCGCCGCCAGCCCGCGCGCGCCTCGCGGCCCAGCGGCGCCGTCGTTAGCACAGCCTAACTCACCCTTCCTCAGCAGCAGCGTGGGCGGACCGTAGCCGGCCACGTGGTACAGGTAGAGCCGCATCCACGGCGTGCTGGCCTCGGGCGGCGCGGGCCCCACGTGCGGCAGCGCGCCCGCCGCCAGCCCCGCGCGCGCCTCGCGGCCCAGCGGCGCCGTCGTTAGCACAGCCTAACTCACCCTTCCTCAGCAGCAGCGTGGGCGGACCGTAGCCGGCCACGTGGTACAGGTAGAGCCGCATCCACGGCGTGCTGGCCTCGGGCGGCGCGGGCCCCACGTGCGGCAGCGCGCCCGCCGCCAGCCCCGCGCGCGCCTCGCGGCCCAGCGGCGCCGTCGTTAGCACAGCCTAACTCACCCTTCCTCAGCAGCAGCGTGGGCGGACCGTAGCCGGCCACGTGGTACAGGTAGAGCCGCATCCACGGCGTGCTGGCCTCGGGCGGCGCGGGCCCCACGTGCGGCAGCGCGCCCGCCGCCAGCCCGCGCGCGCCTCGCGGCCCAGCGGCGCCGTCGTTAGCACAGCCTAACTCACCCTTCCTCAGCAGCAGCGTGGGCGGACCGTAGCCGGCCACGTGGTACAGGTAGAGCCGCATCCACGGCGTGCTGGCCTCGGGCGGCGCGGGCCCCACGTGCGGCAGCGCTCCCGCCGCCAGCCCCGCGCGCGCCTCGCGGCCCAGCGGCGCCGTCGTTAGCACAGCCTAACTCACCCTTCCTCAGCAGCAGCGTGGGCGGACCGTAGCCGGCCACGTGGTACAGGTAGAGCCGCATCCACGGCGTGCTGGCCTCGGGCGGCGCGGGCCCCACGTGCGGCAGCGCGCCCGCCGCCAGCCCGCGCGCGCCTCGCGGCCCAGCGGCGCCGTCGTTAGCACAGCCTAACTCACCCTTCCTCAGCAGCAGCGTGGGCGGACCGTAGCCGGCCACGTGGTACAGGTAGAGCCGCATCCACGGCGTGCTGGCCTCGGGCGGCGCGGGCCCCACGTGCGGCAGCGCGCCCGCCGCCAGCCCGCGCGCGCCTCGCGGCCCAGCGGCGCCGTCGTTAGCACAGCCTAACTCACCTTCCTCAGCAGCAGCGTGGGCGGACCGTAGCCGGCCACGTGGTACAGGTAGAGCCGCATCCACGGCGTGCTGGCCTCGGGCGGCGCGGGCCCCACGTGCGGCAGCGCTCCCGCCGCCAGCCCCGCGCGCGCCTCGCGCCCAGCGGCGCCGTCGTTAGCACAGCCTAACTCACCCTTCCTCAGCAGCAGCGTGGGCGGACCGTAGCCGGCCACGTGGTACAGGTAGAGCCGCATCCACGGCGTGCTGGCCTCGGGCGGCGCGGGCCCCACGTGCGGCAGCGCGCCCGCCGCCAGCCCGCGCGCGCCTCGCGGCCAGCGGCGCCGTCGTTAGCACAGCCTAACTCACCCTTCCTCAGCAGCAGCGTGGCGGACCGTAGCCGGCCACGTGGTACAGGTAGAGCCGCATCCACGGCGTGCTGGCCTCGGGCGGCGCGGGCCCCACGTGCGGCAGCGCTCCCGCCGCCAGCCCCGCGCGCGCCTCGCGGCCCAGCGGCGCCGTCGTTAGCACAGCCTAACTCACCCTTCCTCAGCAGCAGCGTGGGCGGACCGTAGCCGGCCACGTGGTACAGGTAGAGCCGCATCCACGGCGTGCTGGCCTCGGGCGGCGCGGGCCCCACGTGCGGCAGCGCGCCCGCCGCCAGCCCCGCGCGCGCCTCGCGGCCCAGCGGCGCCGTCGTTAGCACAGCCTAACTCACCCTTCCTCAGCAGCAGCGTGGGCGGACCGTAGCCGGCCACGTGGTACAGGTAGAGCCGCATCCACGGCGTGCTGGCCTCGGGCGGCGCGGGCCCACGTGCGGCAGCGCGCCCGCCGCCAGCCCCGCGCGCGCCTCGCGGCACAGCGGCGCCGTCGATATGCACAGCCTACACAACAAACGAACTAATTAATGATAGCCTCCTCTTATTTAATTAAATAAATCCGAATAACTCAAGTTTTAAATCGAGTTTATCTGGACATGTTTCGGGCTAATTCGTAGCCATTCTTCTTGGAGCAACGCGACACGGCGGCTGTTGCAACACGCGCACTCCGCGCCATCGCTCTGCTCGCGCGGCTACCCGACGCTGTTGCAGCATCCAGCAATAAGGGAACATACCCATACTATGGACGTGACCTATTTTAGGGTTCTGTACCCAAAGGGTGCCAACGGGACCCTATTACTAAGACTCCGCTGTCGGTTTGTCTGTCTGTCCGTCCGTCACAGGACTCTATCTCTTCAGGCGTAGTAGCTAGGCGCTTGAAACCAATAAATAAAAATTAAATTACTGTGGTCGCTATAACAGCAAATACTAAAAAGAAATAAAATTTAAAATTATAGAGGGTCGGTCGTCATAAAAGAAACGGTTTTTTACAGCGGTTTTTTGGTAGCTAGGCTTTGTTATTCGTTGGTAGGCGTAAGTTGCTAAGGGCCAGTTGATTCGTCTCGACGAGTACTTAGAGTACGAGTAACCAGTGGCAAAAAGTAGAGTCAACAAAACAGCTCGCCCTCTATCTTACTTGTACTTGGTGGCCAGCAGCCTCCCCCGGGCGGCCGCTCCCAGCGCGTGCAGCGCCTCGCAGCGCAGCAGGTCGAGCGGGCGCAGGCGCGGGCGCAGAGTGCGCAGCGCGCGACGCAGGCACGCCGCCGCCGCCAGGTAGCGCGCCGCCTCGCCCTCTATCTCCGGGTCGCCGGCCACCTGACAAGTCAACACGTTAGAGCTTGAGCGGCGATTATTTGCCGCCAGCGTGCCGTGACGGTGACGCCGACCGTATATGGCCGTACGTGGCTTAATCGCCGCGTCCACGCGACGGCACGCAGGCGGAGAATAATCGCGGAGATACCGCAGCGTGCGAGCCGCCTGTGCGCCGCGTTCCCGCTCCGCCGAGAAACCGCCGGCATAAACGCTAGTGTGAATAAGCTTTTAAACT
Organism: Choristoneura fumiferana; assembly: GCF_025370935.1. Classification (NCBI taxonomy): domain Eukaryota; kingdom Metazoa; phylum Arthropoda; class Insecta; order Lepidoptera; family Tortricidae; genus Choristoneura; species Choristoneura fumiferana. The sequence goes on from NC_133485.1 coordinate 13,347,454, forward strand.
GCGTTTCCACCAAAAATGTGCGTGGATATGTTGCGAAGATGTGCTTTTCATGAACCTATACAAATGCTTCATTAAACTATCCTCGCACTGCTCTCTGATGGAAACCGCTGAGCGGAGCGAGGCGAGTAAAATGAAGTGTCTCTATTGGTTCGTGAAAAACACATTCCTCGCAACACATCCTCGCACATCTCTGGTGAAAACGGAGCCTTAAGTTCATCAACAGCCGGAACCATAGGTGCATTGGGTCAATTCCAGGGAAGGCACTGCACTCCCCACACCAGGGTGGGCAGTGGGCACTTCCCTGCTGCCTGCGCAATGCACACCATTGGCCGGAAGACTTCCACAGCTGAACAGCTGCCTCCCCGTTAGAACTCGTCACTTGCATCCACCGGTTGCTCGCAACTCACGATGTCGTCAGTCCGCCTAGTGGGAGGCTTGCCAACGCTTCGTCATCCGGTTCGTGGCCACTCGAGGACTTTTTCCCCCCAACGGTTATTTGTTCTTCGAGCGATGTGGCCCGCCCATTGCTAATTCAACTTGCATATTCAACGTCACCAGAAAGCATTTCAATGAGTAAGGAAATAGCTTTTGAATTCCAACAGCAGGTATATTAATTTATAAATAAATAAATAACCATGAAATGAAAGCTTTTATTTCAGGCGAAAGCCCATAACTACGCGTTAGTAACAATTAAAATGGAAAACGATAACTACAAATCAAACCATACCTTGTCTAGTTCCATTAACAAGCTGTCCAGACTTTCATCGCATATTTTGCCCACTTCGAACAACGTCACTGCGTGCGTTTTGAGATCCTATAACAATAAGTTCAACATGAAAAAAATGGCAGAAACATATTTTGAGAAAAACATTTATTTTTCCAATCACATACAGGTGAAAGATTCCCCATCATGAGGTAAGCTGCTAATGTGGAGTCGAACAGAAGCGCCACCCTTTTGCTTCCACTGTTGTTTGAGGTATCAGTAATTTCTTGATAGTTCTGCAACAAACCAGTTAAAACAAATGAACAATGTGATATTTGACGCCAATCCAAGACGTTATCTAAAAAAAAAACATTGAATCTGAACCTAGAAAATCAGATTGATTGTTAAACTTGATATTATTTAGTAGTTTTCAAATAAATAAATAAATAGGCTATTGATTTGGGTAACAGTTGACGTCACAGTTCAGCATTACCAAACAAAATGTATTTAATTAAATTAAATATACTGAAGGGGTTTCAGAAGTTAAAAGGTGACCAGGGCAACTTGCTTAAGGCCAGAGAAACATTACTATTTATAGATATTGTCCGAATCGAACCTGTTTAGACGTGGACGGGTCCTTCATAAGTACCGGCTCCATTTGTAACTCTTCTTCCATGTTAGGGTTGAATGTTAGCGGAGATATTTGACTATACCTGCAAAAACATATATTACGAATAAATAGATAGGATCGACAGCTTACTGTGATTACTAGATTCAGCTTATTAACTTTTACAGACTTATCTCGTAGGAGGTATTTTACGTCTAACGAACACGACTTGTCATTGTCGCTCGTCGCATCTAAAAGGGCGCCAAAGGCCCCCACGAACGACCTTAGATGGCTAAGGCCGGCATTAGAATCGAGCATTGTACATAATAATAATAATAATTTATTCGATGTATGTGGGACATGGGTTACATTTGCAGATTATAATACATGAAAATAGAGTATCACCAGACCCTACCTTTTCAGGTGTACATACATTTTAGCTGGGACATTATTAACAATTTTAAAATCATTACAATTTATCCAACTATTTACACGACTAGGTTTCAAATTATCATAGCTAATACAATACCATAACGTAAAATTATATGTCAACTTTCATCATTAAAGAAATCATTCATACTATAGTAACATTTTCTAGCAAGCCATATCTTAATAGATTGTTTAAAATTAATTATTTTTTTAGATTTGAACACATCAGGAATTTTATTGTAGACTGAGATGCACATATTGTAGGAATTCTTTGAAGTTAACGCTAGTCGCGTAGGGGGTTTGTGTAGTTTGTACCTGTACTGAGATCGGACTTTACGAGAACTTAGCTGCTGTACTTCATTAAATTGGTTCTTATATTTATGAACAAACGTAGCAACTTCAAGAATGTATATGCATGGAAAAGTTAGAATGTAGTTATTCAAAAAATACTGACGACATGATTCCATTCGACCAATGCCAAATATGGCTCTAATACAACGCTTTTGCATAAGAAATATTTTTGTTTTTATCCTTGCAATTCCCCCACAACACTACACAATATCGTAAAATAGAATTTACATACCCATTATAAGCAGTAACAGCTGCTTTTATTGAAACAGTTTGCGATACCCTTCTTAATGCAAATATAAAACTATTTACTTTAGCACAGATATCATCTGAGTGCTTCTGCCAGTCGCAATGACGATCAATTGTTATACCGAGAAACTTTGTATGTACTACTTCTTCAACAATGTCATTACCATAGCATATATTTAAATGTTGTGGCTTTCCCCGGTCAGTATGAAATTGAATAAAAATTTGTTTTTGTTTAGATTCACTTTTAAATTGTTCTGTTTTAGCCAATCAATAATTTGGGTCAATGTCCTATTAATATCGTCATTATATGTAGCTAAGTCTTTACATGGTATAACAACCGATGTGTCATCTGCGAATAAAATACACTCATTTGATAAGTTGTTAGGTAGATCGTTAATGTAATATTAGGAACAGCAATGGCCCAATATACTACCCTGAGGGACGCCGTATTTATTAATTACATACGATGACCTGTGTGACTCCAGACATTTAGTTTGACAACTATATTTCAAGATTTCAACACATTGGCTTCGGTTTTCAAGGTATGTCTTGATCCAATCAAGAGCTAAGCCTCGTATACCATACTAAACAATTTTCCTATCAGTCGCTTATGACTCACAAAGTCGAAAGCCTTGCTCATATCCATAAATAGGACTGAAACAGGTACCTTGCTATCTAGGGAATTTAGTACACTTTTAATTAATTAAATGCTGCCAAGAGGTACATTTAGATTTTCGAAAGCCATGCTGTTGCTCCTTTATTATATCCTTCTTTTTCTAAGAAATTTATCAATCTATTATACATTACTTTTTCATAGATTTTCGAGAATATGGAAATAAGAGTTATTGGTCTATGATTTCCCATATCAAATTTACCCCCTTTCTTGTAGATAGGTTTTACTATAGACTTTTTGAGTACGTTGGGAAAACTACCTTGGCAAGTGATAAGTTTAAGACATAAGTAAGTGGGTTCGCAATAACAGATATACTCTTTTTAATTATATCTGTTCTCAATTCATCATAACCAACAGCATTAGTGTTTTTTAGCTTTTTTACAATGTTAATTAATTCATATGGATACACAGGGTTAAGAAAAATAGTTGAATCATTATTGGCAATATTATTAGTCGATATCATCGCAACTTTCAGATGATATATTTTCACTGATAATATTAATAAAGAAATTATTAAAACATTCTGCAATTTCACCTGGGTCGTCAATACTCTTATCACCTATCAATAGCCTTTCCACAGATCTACTGTTGCAGTCAGATGTGGTGTACTTCTTGATGACATTCCATACTGCCTTACATTTATTGCTATTTTTGTTAATATAGTTTAAGTTAGCAGTCTTTTGATGAGCTATAATGCACCTTTTTAATAAACGAGAGTATTTTTTATATCGTAATTTACAATAACTTAATTTTCTACTTAACAGATATAATTTCCTTTTCTTATGGCAACAGTTACGCATCCCTGTTGTTAATTTTTTTGAATAATGGAGTTGATTCCTAATTTTTACTGTGACTGTTGGAAAACATAGGTTGTAGAAGAGAACAAACAGATCGTAAAATACATCGAATGCGCACGAAGCATCAGTCTCGCTAAACACCTCATTGAAACTTAAACACGATAAACAGTCTATAAATTTTGTTATATTATCTTGATGAAAATCTCTTCTCGTTTCGTACCACCATTTTACTGGGGGGAGTAGTCGTTTCTTTACAGGTAATTGGTAGGATTGAGCGGTGTGGTCCGACAGCCCCAGATCATGAATGTTAGCTGCGGCTCCTTGAACACTGGCAGCTATGTTATCAATACAGGTTTTTGATTGGGCAGTAATTCTCGTTGGACCACTAATAGTCAGACTTAGGCCATAATTTCCTAGGATCTGCACAAATTCTTTAGATATCAATGACTTCTTCATGGTGTTGATATTGAAATCACCACACAGGACGTAACGTCTTCTCTTATTTTGACAAACAATGCGCAGCATCTCATCTAGTTTATGAAAGAAAAGCGATGACGGTGACGTTGGAGTTCTGTTTGTATACAAACACATAACTGTTAAATTATATTGGGAAACGGTAACTGCGCAGCATTCAAAGATGATGTGATTTCGAAATCATATCGATTTCTTTCACGACCTTATAAGAAATATTTCTTTTGAACTAAAAATTGCGACCCCGCCCCTTTTTGAGTGTTTACGGCAAAAACTGGCGCTGGACATGAAAGTTGTTTAACTTTAAGTTGCAGTCTGTACCATGCATCATATTTGTTTCGCTCAAAGCATACAATATCAATCTGAATACCTTTTTTTTTTTCTTTTAGCTATACTAGTGTAGTGGCGCTATCATCTGAGCTCTGAAGCCATAAAACCATGGGGGCGACTACGAAATTCAAAAAAACCGAAGTTCGAATCATACCGTCCTCTCACTATCGTGTTAAATAATATTAGCGTCAGCGGGACGGCAGATAAGAAGTTCGAAATTACAGTTCGTATAGGGCCATGTTTCGAACCTCTCGCTCGCGCTTGGGAGGTTATCGGATCTCTCGTTTGCACTTTGCAGCGGCAGCGAGCGAGAGGTTGGAAATGTGGTTTTATGGCCCCAGAGCTATATAGTTCAATGGGTGGCCGCTGGATGCAGTATAGTGAAGAAAGCATAAGATGGATAAGACTTTCATTAAATTTTGAGTACTATTTATATATAAAAATATATGAAGTTTTTGTTACATATCAGTAAAAACATATTTTGTACATTAAGAAAGTACTAACCACTTGTAAATTGTCACCTTTTACGACTATAAAGTTTTTATTCTATTACGTCTTAGACATGTGAATTACATTGACGTTTCGCTTGTGCCTTTATTTGAGTTTCCTTCAATAATTATTTTCTTTTTTAGGGTTCCGTACCCAAAGGCTAAAAACGTAAACCATATTACTAAGACTTCGCTGTCCGTCCGTCGGTCCATCTGTCACCAGGCTGTATCTCATGAACAGTGAAAGTTAGACAGTTGAAATTTTAACAGATTATGTACAACTGTGGCCACTGTAACAACAAATACAACAGAATAAAATAAATATTTAAGGGGGCTCCCATACAACAAAGATGATTTTTTTTGCTAATATCTAATGAATGTGTTATATATGATGTACGGAACCTTCGTGCGCGAGTCCGACTCGCACTTGGCCGGTTTTTAAATCAATTGTAGTCATATCCATATTACGTATATCGTTGGAAATTATTTAGACGTTATTAGCATCCGTCAGCCGGGCATTGAGCATTACTGACTGCGGATGCACATGGTCGGTGAGCGCGTCCCGCCAGCTGGGGTGCGCGGGCGCCACGGGCGGCGGCTGCAGGTTGCGCGCGAACCCGAGCCGGCAGTACAGCGACACCGCTTGCTTCACGGACTCCACCTCCACCTGCGCACAGAGAACGCTTAGGTATTGTACGGGATCATGAAGTTTAGAACCGATCGATTTGGACGTTACTTAGCAGAGGTCGGTATCGAGGGATTATGATGCGACTAGTGCTTACTCGAGGCTTCGCACGCGTAATCATCAGATACAGTCGTTAGACATTTAAAAACTGAAAAAACTGGCTTGTCGAGCACATTTCTACACTTTTGATGAGTTCCTTAAATTTCAGCCAATGGCTATTATTTACTGAAAATTATTTAATTAATTATTCTTAGAATATATTAGAATAATTTAACAAATGACACGTAATAACGATCATTACCAATAAAAGAGTATGAGTATGAGTATGAGTACAGCGGTTGAATTAAAATTGGAGGAATTTACAAAATTCCCATGGGGATTCCCGAAAATTACATCGTGGTTAAAAACAACCATCCCTATCCCTGGAATATCGGGATAAAAAGTAGCCTATTTGTTGTTACAGGTATCCAACTTATATGCACACACACACATAAACTTTCGCATTTACAGTATTAGTAGAATTACTACAAGTAGGTACGTATAAACTCGGAAAATTAGGAATTGTGGCGAGTGCTCGACAATCCCGGTTCACGGCGTGCAGTGAGTGAGTACCCTTAATGCACGCTATAAAATGGTACGTACTTGTAATACGGCAGCCAACTCCGCGACAGTGGTGTGCTCGTCAATGGACACGAACACTTTGTAAAGCAGCGTCTCGAAATAGTCCCCCGCGACGCGGTTCATGACAAACCCTTTGAGCGGCGGCACCGACACCTTGTCCGCCCCGTTATAGACACGTCCAGGTAGATCAGACCGCGTCTGGAAACAGTTTCAGGATTGAATGAACGGACGGAACTTAGAGGTTCGAATGCTAATCCTCACAAAGTCAAAGTCAATTTGTTCAAAAAATGAGGGCTATCGCGTATGAATTCGCCACTAGAGGCGCTAGTGTAGCGTGAGGTCTCCGAAATGTCAAATCTCATAGTTATAGGGTGAGCTACGCGGGTTTATTTAAAATTAGAATAATTTTGTGAATATTTTGCAATATCTGAAATTCATTATAGCAAATATGCGTTCCGGGGCAATGAATGTCTGTGTTTTGAGACAGTTTTGTCTTTCGGAAACCTTTGTCCTCCCTTTTTTCCGAACAAAACGGGGACTATGCAACACTGTGGCATGCTCGATATTTTTATGGTACGGTTTTAAGGTGTATTAAATATGATTTTAATCTAAACTTTGTTTTCACGCCCGTAATAAACAGACTTTGAAAGCCATACTTAATAACCTCACGCAACAGTGCGCCATCTAGTGAGACAAAAAAACGATAGCCCTCATTGATTACATGATCAACAGGTTTTATTGCCAACATTTGAAGTAGTATAAGTAACAAGAGATTTTCACAACACTATTGAAGTAACACAGGTATTAATTTGTGTGCTTCGTGTTAAAAGAAATGCATTGTTTGAATATTTTCGGGATTATCACGCATAGTTATTATCACAGAGGGGACGTAACACGACAATTTTAAAGTTACTACTTTTCAACTTGCGAATTATTTGGTCTCCAAGCGCCATCTAGAGATATGTATCTATGAACATGCTTGTCTGTACGACAAAGCGACACACTTCTAAGAGCATATACTGCTCACCCAGAACGAAAGATGACGCTGTTTTCAATAGACTATACACACCATCAAAAAAATTGCTTTCTGATTCTTCAATTACACACAAAAATCAGTAAGTAAATTTTTTCAAGTAAGTACGATAATTAATACAATTATGAACGTCGTTTACCTGTAGAGAGTCTTGACGACGTTATAGTCCAGCGTGCCGGCTGTTTGCGAGCCACGGTCGATTAGCAGGTCAATCAGCGCCTTTTCTGGCTCACTGAGTGGCTGAAGACAACATGTCATAATAGTTCATTGTATCTTAAGGGCGGTAAATAAGGAATTAGGAACGAGAGGGCTTTAATGAGTCGATGTTCATTTGATACTGCTTATACGAGCAAGTGAGATGAACTTTTTTTCATCACACGTCCCATAAGCTGCATCGTAACATGCAGGCTAACTTGGGTGCAATCCCCTATATAAATAAAACACAAGGGTATTTTTTTCGTATTACGCCTAAGGGCGTAATGAGTTTGATGTATCTGCAGTAGAGTTCTTAAACTTGTGAGCAAAAATTTGATCAAAAATATATGAACACGACTTTATTGTTAACGGCGTAGAAACGTGTTCAGATATTTTTGATCAAATTTTTGCTCACAAATTTACAGGGTACAGTCAGGGTTTATAGGGTATTTAAGGGTACAGTTGAACCATTTGATTCCTGACTCACCATAGAACATTCTCATAGTATGTGAAATGAAATGAAATTATTTATTTCGCAGGAACATACACAGGTGTTACAAATATCATATTTGTCATAATGAATTCCCTTGCCGAGCAACGCGATGTCACCATGACTTTTTCTACGTAGGTATAGGTTCCATAGTGGTCATAATTCAGTTGATTCGATAGTAGATACATGACCATTGTTTGTCGTACTACTTACGGGACACCCTGTATAACTCGCCCACCCATCGCACTCACCTTAACATCGGCCTCCAGGACGTAGCCGAGCTCGACACGCCACCAGGGCTGCATGGGGATGTTAAGCGGCACGCGCGGCAGCAGGCCTCGGATGGCCTTAGCCCGCCCGCGGCGCCCGAGCGACCGCGACTTCGCCACCAACTCGAGATACTCGTTGCGGCCTATGCCTAACAACCGGAGACCTAAAAAAATTAGTTTAAATTTAAAAAATATAACCCTGGCAGTTTGATAAAAAGGGCAAAGCCGCCATTAAGTATTGCCAGCGATCAGAAATTCGTAAAGCCTGGCAAACTGCTTATTCAAACACAAAGATGGCGGCAATCTACTTGCTACAGGGTTCTGTCTTTTCGATTAAATATTATTCCCAAATGTTTCATTCACCAAACTGTTTTAATTTCGCACTTACGATTTTCTCGGAAACCATATTTTTTTCCGAACTTTAAAAGAACAAACCTAACCTAATCTAATCTACGGTGTTCTATAAAACCATAAGAAAATGGAATGAGAAAAGAAAATAATTTTAGAGAAAAAAGTTTGGCAAATGAAACATTTGGGCATTATATTTTGCGAAAAAGCAGGATATTGGCTACAGTTGAGGCTTCACTATGTTTTTTTTGCTGATACATCTTTATAAAATAAAAGATTGTAAGACACCGCACTGCGCATCGCGCTCCTAAGCAGAGAGCGGTCGAACTTGTTTTGTGTACTTTTTATAATCCTACCGGCAAATTGAAACTTATGATTTTGCGATTATATTAATGTTTACGCTCGCTAGCTTAGATTATAGTTTATGCATGTAATATTTCTTTCTCAAGTAAGTGAATTATTGTTATTCTTTTAAGAAATAAAGATCTTTAAACCGAAACACAACGATTATGACATGCCAAATAAAGCAAACTCACAATCTGCAGCTGTGAAGTTGGGCATGGTGTCATAGCTCTTCTCTAACTCTATCAACAATGCTACCACTTCTACATAGTAGATGAAAGGGGTTATCCTTAAACCTGAAACAGAAAAAAGAGAAAATTGAATGCAAATAATAATTGGATGGAAGTCACTTCACTACTAAACTTAGCAACTTTGCATGCCAATTTTTATTAAAGGCTGACCAAAATTATAAAAAACCTCGCCATATTGCGGGAAACCAATAGAACGAATTTCTTGCACTGGTACCTAAAAATAAATTCAAATGTCATCTGTCTATTGCTGTCAAGGTTTAACGTTGTTTGCGCGTCGTATTTTAAATTGTTATTTTGATTTTTCGTGCGTTAAAATGCCGAAGATTATACGTAGCTTTGGAAGGAAAATAATTCGCAATGTATAAAAGTATTTTTCATAAAAAAAAATCTGAAGGATTAGAAAATATTCCTTTAAATAACATCACCGACACCGTGTAAAGAATGTTGCAATATAAAACATAGAAGTGCTGCCCTCGCATCAGGTTTTTTATATTTCGTAACAAATATAATTAACCATGAATCATTAAAACAGTTTTCCAATTTTAATTTTTATGGTTTTCACATGTTATTCAATTCACCATACACACCAACCAAGTCAGCAACCCTCATCATGATTATTTGCAGCCAAAGAACATCCACCAAAATATATAGTTTCAATATACAAAGTAATGTTTTGTACATTTGTGTGATAATTGGAAGCTATATTTACACTTGTGATAGTTAAATGGACACTGTTCAAGTAATGGCATCCTGTTTGGAGCTTCTATGTAAAGGATTCTACACAAAGGCACATTTAATTTGAACAATATAATATATTTAAGCATGAACAGGTAGCAGACAGACATACTTTCGCCTTTATAATATAAGTAAGGATGTCTTCTAATGTGCTATGAAAATTCTTCAAGTACATGGCAGTGGATGAAAACCTATGCAAAAATGAGAATTTTATACAAATACAAAAAAATACAAAAATATTTATTTGCTTAATAATTCACAAGTTTAGAACAGTTTATGCCATTTTCAATAACATGCATCTTGTTTCTGTTTAAAGATTAGTAAAATTCAATTTGTCTTGTGCCTTTTAACAGATATCCTATCACATATTGACCAACTTAAATGGAGAAATGGAGCAAGCAGGTGACAGTTTGGTACCCAAGGGATGGCTCTAGGAGCCGAGGCATTGCCAATGTCGCAAAGCAAAAAGAGGGAGGGTGAATTGTGTGTGGTTGACCATAGGACCCCAATGGATAAGGATAGTGGCAGACAGATAGCAGTGAAAGGAGTTGGAGGACGTTTTGCCAAAAGGCATACCTAAATAAGAGACATTTTGTGATGATTTTAGTGTAGAATTTAATTTTGTTCATTATTTTTAATTTTTATATTGGATTTTAAATGTTTTGTAAAATTTTGGGAAATAAAGACTATATTATTATTATTAAAAGTCATTTCATATTCACCTTTACTATCATGTCGGCCAGGTGGTAAGGGTACAGCATAAGCCTCTGAATGCTGCTGTGCACCAGAGTTTCATAATACTTCCTTTCATCCTTCTGGACTGTCCGGACTGGAAAAGAGAGCTCAAGTATTACCTAAGGAATCAAGATACCTGGTAGTGACTACCCAACTTTAGGAGGAAGCCTAAAAGACCCTTCATGTTGCTGACAACTTCCTGGAGTAATCCCCACCCTCCCAAAATAAAATAAAATAATCATGGCATCAATCTTATTATTATTATTTATCAATCTGGGCTACATTCGCAAATACAGGTTCTTCGGATTAGAGTCAATTGGATTTTTTTTTTATCTTTATCAACAGTCAATATACATATAAATAAAGAGATTTACTCACACATAATCTATGTAGATACTTGTAAACAATGTATGTTATCATTAAACATGTTTTATTCTAACTCACAGTAAAGTAAGTAACAGACATTTAGGGATATTTGGTAGCAGGTAAGTGAAACACCCTAATTGATTGGAGTATAGAAGAAGAAGAAGAGAGTTTATTTACAAAAATGATCCAATATATACAATATAAACAAAGCGCAACTAGTGCGAGGTTCCCGGAGGACAAAAACGTTCGCCGCGTTCGTTCAGTTCGCCGCGCTCTCGCTCTAAATGAGCGAGAGGATGCGTGAGCTATGCAACGCTCTGATCTCTCGCTCGCGTCTCTACAAAAAACCGACGCGCATTGCCTTCGTCCTTTTCTGCGCGCGACCGTCGAGGAGTGAACACGTCGTCGTAGCTCCGATGTACTTCGAGTGCAGCGTGTCTCCGCTCTCCGGAGTACGACGACGAAGATTCCTCGAGCTTGAAGATGAAGATAGAAATACTGCGATGATCTTTCACGAGGAAAACAAAACAACTGTTCTTCTGAGAACAAACAAAACTGTCCTTCTGAGGACACACTCGATCTTACGCGATCGTGGTTTCTCTACAACGTCTCTTCTTAAACGACGTCAAATCACCTACAGGGTTCCCCTTCAAGCGAAGCGTACCGGCAGGCGGATAGTGCGGCCTCGGCGAGTGGTTCTGCTTGCGGTTGTTGTAGGTGTTGGGTTGTCGTTTCCTGGGTTTTGTTGTTGCAGGTTCTGGTTTTGTTGTTGCAGGTTCTGGTTTTGTTGTTGCAGGTCGTTTGTTAGTTTTGTTGTTTGTTTTTCGCTCGTGCTCGATGTATTTTGCTTGTTGCAGATAGTCGGTGTTGTAGCTGTAGGTATATCTTGCTCGGCGATAGTGTAGGCAGGTTTGAGTCTGTCTATAGAGATGTTGGTTTGCCGGTTAGGTAGTTGCAGGGTAAATATCTTGCTATCTCGTTTCAGCACGCGGTAGGGTCCGTCGTAAGGTGCTTGTAGCGGCTTCTTTACGGCGTCTATGCGTACGTATACGTATTCACACGTTTGCAGGTCACGGTGTACGAATATCGGTTTCGTGTTGCTGTGTGGTTGTTTCGGCATCGGTCTTAGGTTGCGTATTGAGTCGCGCAGCTGATCGACGTAGGCGGAGTCTAGTGTGACGTCATCGCGGTTCGGTGATAAGAAATCACCGGGTAAGCGTACGTTGCATCCGTAGGTGAGTTGGGCTGCGCTTACACCGGTGTCACTTCGCATCGCGGCGCGTACTCCGAGTAGGACTGTAGGTAGCTCGTCGATCCAGCTTCTTGCGGTCTGCAGTCTTGCTTTTAACGCGGCTTTTAAAAATCGGTGCCAGCGTTCAATGATGCCGTTACACTGCGCATGGTATGGCGTTGTGCGCGTTTTTTCGATGCCGAATAAGCGAGAGAGAGATGCGAATACTCGGCTTTCGAATTGGCGTCCTTGGTCGGTTGTTATTGTTGCTGGGCAGCCGAAGCGGGAGATCCAGCCTTCGTAGACGGCTTTGGCGACGTCTTCAGCGAGATTTCGCACAGTGGGTATGCTTCGGGCCATCTTGTTGCACGATCGATCATGGTCACGAGGTAGCGATGACCGCTGGCCGCGGTAGGTAGCGGGCCAACGATATCGACGTGTACGTGCTCGAATCGCTCGGTTGGCGGGAAAATCGTTGGTCGACTCGTTGTATGGCGCTGCACTTTAGCGCGTTGGCACTGTACGCATACTTTTGCCCACTTGCCGATGTCCGCGTTCATTGAGGGCCAAAAGTAGCGTTGCGCAATTAATTTTCGTGTAGTGTTGATTCCGGGATGACTGATGTTATGTACTGCGTTGAATGCGATGCGACGGTGTTCTTCAGGTAGGTATGGACGTATATGTGGAGTTGAGGTTTCGCAATATATTTTTAATGTTCGACGCGGGCAGGGTGACTTGCTTGATGGATAGGTTGCTCTGTAGAGTGAGTGCTTGTATGGTATCGCTGTCTCGCTCTTGAGCTTCTGCAAGTTGCTTGTAGTCGATTGGTGATGGACAAGTGATTGCTTCGACGCGTGATAAGGCGTCCGCGGCAGCGTTTTGCGACCCACTAACGTGACGAATGTCAGTGGTAAATTCGCTAATGAAAAGTAGCTGGCGGGTGCGTCTCGGTGATTCGCTGTTTGTACTTGTCTTTGTGTAGGCGAATGTTATCGGCTTGTGGTCGGTGAAAATGATTATTTCGCGTCCCTCGAACATCTTGCGGAAATGCTTGACAGCCATGTAGATAGCGAGTAGCTCTCGGTCGTAGGTACTGTAGCGTGTCTGAGCGTCGGTAAATTTCTTGGAAAAATATCCGAGTGGTTGCCACGAGTTGTTTACGTACTGATTGAGAGCGGCTCCGGCTGTTTTGTCGCTGGCATCGCAGAATATGGCAAGTGTCGCATGGTGAGACGGATGAGCGAGTAAAGCGGCGGTTTTTATGCTGTCTTTACACGCTTCATACGCTTGCGTTGCTTCGGCGGTCCAGTCGATCTGCGTTTTGTCGCGTTTCTTGACGTTATGTAGGTATTTATTTAGCGGCGCTTGAATGGTGGCGGCGTCTTTGATGTTTTCGCGGTAAAAATTGATCATACCGAGAAAACGTCGCAGCTCTTCCACTGTTTGCGGCTTCGGAAAATCGGTGATCGCTTGTACCTTGTCTTGAGGTGGTTGTATTCCTTCCGCCGAGACTTGATGACCGAGGAATTTAACGGTAGGCTGGCCGAAAACACACTTGGACGGGTTGATGGTGATGCCGTATTCTTCAAGTCGCTGTAGTACGGTGCGTAGGTGTTTTCGGTGCTCTTCCTCGTTGTTTGATGCCACAAGTAGGTCGTCGACGAAAGGGAATACGAAGTCAAGTTCGCGCAGTACTTCGTGAATAAAGCGTTGGAACGTCTGGCCGGCGTTCTTGAGACCTGGGCACATGCGCGGAAATTCGAAGAGTCCGAATGGGGTGATGATTGCGGTCTTCTCCACGTCTTGTTCGCTGACTGGCAGTTGCTGGTATGCGCGATTGAGGTCGAGAGTGGAGAAAATTTGCTTCCCGGCGAGTTGGTAGGTGAAATCGCGTATGCGCGGTATGGGATACCGATCAGGCTTGGTAATGGCGTTGAGCCTTCGGTAATCGCCACACACGCGTAAGTCACCATTTCTCTTCGGCACGACGTGAAGAGGTGATGCCCAAGGGCTTTTGCTTGGTCTGCATAGGCCTTGTTGCATCATGTTCTGGAATTCTTTTTTCACGAGTTCGTAACGATGCGGTGCAATGGGGCGTGGCCTACAGTGAAGGGGCGGGCCAGTGGTTTCGATGAAATGTTCGACTGGATGTTTCGGCGATAATTTCATCGATGTCAGTCGAGTGGCTCCAGGAAATTCGGCGAGGATGTTGTGGTACGCATCTTGCACGTCTATGCTGCGAACGGTAGGTATTTGCGCAGCGCAGATCTGTGCGTTTGTTGCGAGGTGCGTCTTGCCGTCGATGAGTCTGCGGTGTTTAATGTCGACTATTAATTCGTGGAATTTTAGGAAATCGGCACCCAAAATCGGCTTCGACACGTCGGCGATGATAAATTTCCATCGGAACGATCTACGGAGGCTGAGGTCGAGATCGAGTGTCTTCTCACCATATGTAGGTATGACGGTGTTGTTGGCGGCGTAGAGTTGAAATGGCAGCGGTTGTTCACGTGAGCCTTTTCTTTTAGGTAGCACGGAGATGTTGGCTCCAGTGTCGACCAAAAAGGTGAGCTTCGTTTTCCTGTCGGTCACGAAGAGGCGGTGTGATGAGTCAAAAACTGCGGATTCCGCCGCAGCCAACGTTGCTGTTAGGTTTTCCGACGGCTTTGGTATGGGTTTGAAGCTGCAAGGTGGTGTGCAGTTCTTCGCGGACATGCCATCGCGATGGTGATGTTGGCAGTATGGCATGGGCGAGGTCTTGCTTCTTCGGTTTCTCGTTCGGAAACGGCGGCGAGTGCGACTGCTATGGCTGCTGTCTGTTTCGGAGCGTAGCTCGACGATTTCTCGCTGGATTCTTCTTAACTCGTCGATGAGAAATTGCGTGTCGACGGTTGATGGATGTGGATGAGCTGGTGGCGGAGCTTGAGGCTTCAGTACGCCGGCTTCAGCTGCGGTGTGAGTCATCTTCACAAGGTTGATGTTCTTCACGGGGTCACCACTTTAGGGATGTTTGGTAGCAGGTAAGTAAAACACCCTATTAGATTGGAGTATAGAAGAAGAAGAAGAGAGTTTATTTACAAAAATGATCTAATATATACAATATAAACAAAGCGCAACTAGTGCGAGGTTCCCGGAGGACAGAAACGTTCGCCGCGTTCGTTCAGTTCGCCGCGCTCTCGCTCTAAATGAGCGAGAGGATGCGTGAGCTATGCAACGCTCGGATCTCTCGCTCGCGTCTCTACAAAACTAGGCGCGGCATTGCCTTCGTCCTTTTCTGCGCGCGACCGTCGAGGAGTGAACACGTCGTCGTAGCTCCGATGTACTTCGAGTGCAGCGTGTCTCCGCTCTCCGGAGTACGACGACGAAGATTCCTCGAGGCTTGAAGATGAAGATGTAGAAATACTGCGATGATCTTGCACGAGGAAAACAAACAAACTGTTCTTCTGAGAACAAACAAAACTGTCCTTCTGAGGACACACTCGATCTTACGCGATCGTGGTTTCTCTACAACGTCTCTTCTTAAACGACGTCAAATCAAGTACAGACATGTTTTAAAAATAACACTTACCAAGACTACCCCTGTAGCGTAGTTGATTTTTAATACTGAATTCAAAAATGTACCTCTCATATTCTTTATGTGAATCACCCAATAGCTGCAAATAATAGAAAATTAAACTTATTAAATTCCAATCAGACAGTATTTGTTAAGAAATAACTGAAAAATATTATCACAAAATAGTTTCAAATTACTATCAATTTTATTTGTAGTTTTCGCATGTCGCGTTGTCATTTTGGTTAAATAGGCGGCCACCGTGTTGTTTCATTACACCAATTAGCTTAAATTACAAAGTTATCATTGCCTTGCATATCAGTTTACCTTTTTAACATTTTGTGGCAGCTTAGGCCATTGTATTTTCTTTCGCACACATTCCTCAACCTCGTCTTCCATGGTTGTGGAATAGTATGTCACTTATCGCTACTACATTGAAACGTATTATTTTGCGAATAGACTGTCCTTGACTAAAATCTACCAGATATTTTGATTTGATAAAGGAAAACTGAAATCACTATTCATTTAGTAAGGTAAGGCTGCGCGATGGCGAATAATCACCATTCTGAAAGTTGCATCATAACGCAAATTATATTCAACGAAAAAATATTACCGTCACATAAATAATAAAAAAGATGATTTTGAAGATAACTTTGAAGACTTAAAAAAAACGTAAGTGGTTAAATATTTGTACTAACTTAAATACAAAAATAAGTTTTTTTTTTGTCAATGATAAAATAAAATCAAATTGACAATGAGCTTTAGATTTTGAACGTACCCGCAAGAAGTCATTGTGACGGCAGAAAAAGCAGTTGCCAGGTTTTAAAATAACATGAACAAAATTATCGATTAACGACTTTTACAAGTTAAAATGAGTTCGACTAATTGTTTGTTCCCTAAAATATTTATCTTTGTAAATCTGATCTTCTTGCTACCACTACTCCTTTTATGCTTAAAATGATAAAATAATGTCACATTTTTGAGAATTTAATATTTGGTCGAAAAGTTAATTCAGCAGCCAGAACGTCGGTTACCCAATTTAGAGACCACCCAGAAACCAGTAGAAAACGGATGAACAAAAATCGGGCTAAATTTTTATCATTTTAAAGTAATTTACGTTTGAAATTTGACTATTTACGAGAAAGTGGTGCCCTCGTTCAATTTCTACTTTATAATGATAGGATTAGAATTTTTATGCTCTGTGTTGATGTATTTTGTAAAAGTCATCATCATCATAATGTCAGCTGAAAGACGTCCACTGCTGGACAAAGGCGTCCCCCAAGGCTCTCTCTTGTAACAGTAAGAGTAAGAAAACAACTTGTAGGTAAATAATTATATAAAATAAGTCCAAAGGCAAAGGCAAAACATTTTATTGCAAAGTCACAATATTTACTATAATGTTTTAAACAAATACATCGTCAAAAGAGGAATGAATTTGGTTGAGCATATCAGAAGCTGTCATGCTGCGGCCGTAGATAGCAAACGCTTTCTGATTACACATTCTAGTGAATCTTGCAGCTGCATAGACTGCCACACTCTGTGCCAGCTGAACAGATTTTTCGTTATCACAAAGGTCATATTTCAAGGCCCACGTATAGAAAGTTCCCAGAGAACCAGAGAGTATATCCCCCTGTCCACCTGCCCGACGACCAGATCCTCCTTTGGATAGTGTCCAATCAAAAGAAGCGATGCTCGAATAATAGTGGTCTTCACCACCTTTATGCAAAACACTCACGTGATCCCCCCAAAATGTATACCAAGTACTATTGCTTGAAATAGCTGTAATAAACCTCTTAGCCTCTTGATTATTAGGAGTAAGGATAGCACCTGGTAAGGGATAATTTTTAATAATAGTCAAATTTTTGGAAACTGCATATAAGCCATCAGCATCAATAATAAGGGGTTTCTTTAATAACTTGCAAGCTTCTATGATTTCATAAGTTATTTTTATGGTGTCGTCTTCTCTTCCTAATCCCGGACCAATAATAATAATATCCATTTTGTGTAAAAGAGATGACATTTTAGGTAAGTTTTTTGAATTTAAGTAAGGATAAACGATAAGATCGGGACTATACGATTTTATAATCGGTGCTGCATTCTCAGTTGTAAAGACGTACACAAGATCGGCACCAATCTGAAATAATAGTAAAAACATACAATTGTTAGGACGTAATTTATTTAGGTATCTATAAAGATAGAATAATAAAATTAAAAACTAATTACCTTTAATGACGATAGAGCTGCAAAGTATGGAGCTCCAGTGTATTCAGTGGACCCACCTACAACACATATTTTACCTGCTTCTCCTTTGCTTTTACCTTCTAATTCGGGAATAATAAGTTTCCCAAGATTTAGTAGCTTTTCTTCGTTTAAATTATCAATCGTAGAACATTCATCTACAATTGAGGCTTTAGCAGTTTCCACAGTCATTGCGAACATGATTCCAGCAATCAAATAGTTGTACCAATTTAACTTCATATTTGAAAACTAAACACTGTTAAAAATAGAGCTTTTAATAGTATTTATTAGGAACAATCCTTCCTAATTCGTCTCTATTTCCTGTGCTTACGCACGCAAATAAATATGACCTCGTCTATTGATTGTTGCCCTATACGAAATCAAGTTGGAAAGGCCACGTAAAAAAAGGTTTGTTGAACGATACATCGAAAACTAAAAATCCTACGAAAGTCCGAGTCCCACGAAAAAAAACATCGATACAATCGATTTTTTTACTGATCTGGCAACTCTAATTAATTACGTCAATGCAGTCCGCCAATGGCATCGAAGGAATTCTGTTCATTCTATTCATTCACCATTGAGGTGCGAGTGTAGTGTATTTTAGAAAATAGTAACTACCTCTACCTACCTACACCCACACCCGTGGTATATTGTCACTGTCAAGTGATAATAACAAAGTGTATTTTAATACTTTTGCACCATAAATTGCATTAAAATGGTTGATAAATACGAAACGGTAAAGCTATGTTACACAATACACAAGTACTCGAGCTACTCCGCTAATTATATACCAGAGTAAGTTGATTTTAGTCTGAAAATAGCACTTATTTCGAAATAAAATTCCGGCTCTCCTGTTACACGGCTCTGCTCTTCTGGTAATTAAATTCTCGTGTCATTTTTTCAGAAATATAATGGTCAATAATCCCTCTGACCAGCTGTCGCGATGGTTCACGGACAGCAATACGCCCTCACAATTTATAATGCTGAAAATAAAAGCGCCTGCTATCGTGGAAACTATAAAGTTCGGCAAATATATCAAGGCTCACGTCAGTGATTTAAAGAAATTTCAAATATTTGGAGGAACAGATGAACATAACCTGTCATTATTGTTATCGGCGTAAGTACACAGTGAATTCACAACAAGTACATAGTTGAGTTATGTATTGTGCTCTCCATTGAAAAAGTATTACACCACATATTTCACTCTATTTATTTATTGTTCCACAGAGGGCTCAAAAAAGACAGTTCTCCTGAGGTGTTCAGGCTCAGACACCGAACAACGGAAGGTTTATATTTGCCTGTACAATACTTGAAGATAGTTCCTTTGCAGTCTTGGGGCCCAGCTTATAATTATACCATGTGGTATGTGGAGCTTCAAGGCAAAACACATGAAGATCTGATGGCCAGTGTTCTGGATACTATTAATTTGGTAAGTTTAAATAATTAATACAGAATTTATATTGATACTGATTTGCAGAGGTTGCCAAACTGCATATCTCGTCACTGTCCCAGGGGTTTCATAATTTCACAAAACAATCTGCTCAAGCTTTTAGAGTTATATGCATCTGCATATACTCTAATGATCTCATCGACATCTATGTATAGACTGCATGTTTTTTACATCAAAATGGTGCACAAAATTTGTTCACAGCGTGAATTTGTAAACCTTTCACTACAGTTTGTTGACGTCCGTGACAGGGGCTGTGTCAAAGTAATATTGATGATTGATACGCCGCACCGCGACATATTGAATAACAGGTCTCGTTTTTTGCTATTGTTATTTTTGTATTATTATCACCATGTTTCATAACATAATAATATGACTGATTAATGAATCATCTAATTTTTTAAATTATGCATTACCTACCTTACTATGATATGCAATTAATACTCCTTAAAAACTTAGATTACTAGTAACCAATATTTGTAGATTATCACTTAATCAGTTTTAATTGTATAGTCAATAACATGTTTACTATTTAACTAAAGTACCTGGGCGACCGAGCTTTTCTCGGGCTAAAACTCGACAATAAGCGTTTTTCCAGTGATATGACCAAGCTAGATTGATTTGTCATCCCCAAAAACCATCAAATCGTTCATCAAAATCGTTGGAGCCGTTTCCGAGATTCTGATTATATATTGCACCTTTGGTAGTATAAAGGGATTAATTGTCTAAAAATCGAAAAATTAGTGAAATGCCCTTGTTATACCAAAGGTGCAATATATATAAATATATAATATATATATATATATATATATATATACAAGAATTGCTCGTTTAAAGGTATTACATAGATACCAAGCAGTTTGTGTTACTAAGTACCAAGCCCAGAGCAGAGACTATGCCTTACTTGGCTTTATGCCTCTTTCGAATACTGCTGTAAAGAATACTTTTGCAAAAAATAATTATTTGAAAAATAACTTAGTTAACAGTCTGTGTAGTAATTAATTGGGCTTTAATGAAAGTGCCAGAAATTTGCAGATGCAGGTAACAATATTTTTAATTAAAAAAAATACAGTGATATATTATCATGTGTAGAGGTCACTCAATAAAAATATTTAGATTAAAAAATACATTTATATTATTATGAGTGTGTTAGGTGAGATTGTTTCATATTGAAAGCAAATAATATCAATAAAATGTTATAAATTCTTTACACATGAGCATTTGAGCCTGTATAGTGAGACATATGTAGGCTGGGATGGATAGATGAATGGCCATCTCATTTAAACTACGTCTTCACTTGCTTAGAGCTCTTGGAATTAAGCTGAAACTGTTGTTCTCAGCGGAAAGAAGAGGAAGCTGTGCGCATGCTGCTGAAGCACCTGCGCCGGCGCCGCTACAAGGACGCGTTCGAGGCGCTCTCGCGGGAGAGCGGCGTCAGGCTGGAGGGGGACTTACAGGCGCGGCTGTGGCACGCGCTCGTGGAGAATGGGGACTACAAGCTGTCTGAGGACATACTGGATGAGGCTGTCGCTGGTGAGTAATATATATTCTGAAGCACCTGCGCCGGCGCCGATACAAGGACGCGTTCGAGGCGCTCTCGCGGGAGAGCGGCGTCAGGCTGGAGGGGGACTTCCAAGCGCGGCTGTGGCGAGTGCTTCCCATTTGTTCCATAGATCTGTGACGTCATGATACTAAATAGGATTTATTTACCCAAATTGTTTATAGAACTACATACTAGCTTTTCACCCAGCTTACTTGCCAGTGACGCACTAGAACAAAGTAGACTACTCATTCCGTACTGTTCCATTATGAAACAAAAGTGGTGGTTCAAGTGGCCAGTGAATAAATAAAGTAAAGAGTTTTCCTAGCTTAGATAAGCGTAAATAGACTACTCGCTTTATTAGTTGTTAAATGTCAGTTAATAAAAAAAAACTCAGTTATTCTATAGAACAACGTGCAATACTGGCATATCATTTTGTTCCACAGCGTATCAGTTCTATAGAACAAATGTTAATTTGAAAGCGTAATGTGTTATGGAATAATTCGGAAATTAATATATTATTTTGTTCAATGACGTCACAGTTCTATGGAACAAATGGGAAGCACTCGCTGTGGCACGCGCTCGTGGAAAACGGGGACTACAAGCTGTATGAGGACGTACTGGATGAGGCTAACGCTGGAGAGTTGTGACATATATTTAGAGCTTCACTAGTGTTTACCCAGAGCTTCGCACGCGTAAATCATTAAATACAGCAGTTGAATTGAAATTCCAGGATTTCACAAAATTCCTTGGGAATTCCCGATAATTACATCGTTGTTTTCATTGATTTGATTACCTATTGCTTACCTCGTAAAATCTCCATATACCTGTGTGTATAGCTTAGCTTACTATGTGTTGGTGGTCAATAAAGAGTCATCGTGTTGTTTTCAGAGGGCGAGTTCGACTGGTACATGTCGTGGCAGCCGTACCAGCCGGAGTGGCGCGAGATGTCGGGCTGCTCCCGCAGGTGGAGGAGCGGCTGTGCTGCGGGGACGCCGCGCCCGCGCCGCCGGCGCCGCCGACCTCTGCTGCGCGGACCGCGACCCGCACCCGAGACACGCGGTCAGT